>NW_025999900.1:2297270-2349085 GCF_001458135.2 Marmota marmota marmota
CTTAGTGCTTGGTGTATGCTCTGATAGGAGCAGGGTCCAAGAAGCAGCCTCCACAGGCTCCCCAGCCCTGGGCCAGGGCAGTTCCGGGAGCCGGAACTCGGCCGCCCCGTGCTCGGTGTTCGCTCCGATAAGAGCAGGTTCTAAGAAGCACCCAGGCACTGAGCCTGAGCAATCTGTCTGCAAGCCGCAGGCGAATGGCAGCCTGAAATTACCTGTTCTATGGCTGAATGAGCTGCGGTCAGTGGAACACAGGGATGGTGACGTCAGCTTTCCAACATGGTGGCCGCTGGCCTCCTCTGTGGTCTGACCGGTGTGGAGAACCGAGATGGACCGCTTCCTTCCCCCGTCTCGAACCCAGAATTCAGCCCTGAGTACGGTGCTTACACGGCTGGCAGAAACTGCAGCGCTGTATTCCTGCGTCGCTATCTCCTCGTTTCCCAGCGCGCGCTGCAGACTCTAGCCGCGGGGCGATTTGCTGAATAAGCAGTGTTACCCTCCGTGCGACAAACCTCTCGCGTTTGAGTCCCCGTAGCCGATCCTCGTGCGATGGAAATCCTTCCTCCAGGTTCCGGAGCACCCCACTATTGCTGGAAATTCCTAACAAGATAGCCTTTAGCCGTCCTGACTTGTCATACTCCCACACAGTGAAGCAGCACACGGGGGCAATGCACTCCCCTCGCTGCCATCTTCCTAATCATGCCTCATGTATTTTATTATAGTAATGGGAAATCAACTAAAGGAAATCATATACAGTTACAGATTTTTGAAATACTAAGTAGAAAAGCTAAATGAAAAATGTCTCGACTGGCACCAAACTCCACACCATGATCAGAAATCATGACCAGTCACTCACCAAACTGGGCAGTCAAGGGCTGTGAGAAAACCTTCTTTGATTTGAAATGGCTAAAATAGCAGGAACAATTTTTTTTTTCCATACCATATGGCCATTTCCAAGGGCTAGTGAATCTGAATCCATGAAAAAAAAAAATCAAGTAAAATGTCATAACTTTCTAATTGAAAGACTATTTCTTGGGCAGAAGGAGTGAAATGAAGGGAGAAAGAAGGAAGTCAAATAATGTAACCAGGGAGATTGTCGAGGGAACATCCAGAGTTTTTCAATTGAGAAGATGCCCTCTACATTTCACTTTGACCTGGAGTCTAGCAGGGGAGGGTCCTTACCATCTCCTTCCCCGTAGGACACTGACATTGCACAAATTGCCAGCAAGAATGAAGGTCGAATTTTCAGGCTTTTAAAACACAAAAGTTATCTCAGGTGACAAATGAATTTAGTGGCTGGTTACTCAGTGGGGATCATAAACTCATGAGGCAAAAAGTCTCAAGAAGTCCTCAGACCACCACGGTCAGGACTGTGTTAATCTAGACAAAGCAGCAGTCATGTCACTTCTACAGAATAATACACTGTCCTCTCACTACAAAAGGTCGTCATCCCAGAAAAAGCAACCTTAAACTAAATCAGTATTAAGTGAAGCCTGACTTTCCAACAAAAGCAGTATTTTCTTAAGAATTCTTAACATGGCACAGAATGTTCAAAAGCACTAAATCTATTAACTCAACAAGTATAAATTTAATATTTATATGATATATGCCTTGAAACTATCAAAGACCAATCACTTTTTCTTTCATTTTTATTTAAATACTCCTTCTTTGGAAGAGGGACATTGGTCAGGGGCCCGGGAGACTTATTGGGTATAGTTTGTGTGTGGGGTTGGGGAGATGGTGCAGGATGGAGGGGCAAGGGTATTCATCATAGAAGCCAATAAAAGTATAGACTGACTGGGTAGTGGCAGGTGTTCTGCTTCCCACATGGATCATTTATTGGTCCATTTTCTGTTATTATAACAAAATACCTGAGGCACATGAAGTTTATAAAGAGGTTTAGGTATCTTAAAGTCTTGGAGGTTCAAGGGTACGAACGGCACTGACATAGGCTAGCTTTGGTGAAGACCTCATGGTAACTGGCATCACAAAGACACATATGTGAGGAAAGGTCACATAGCATGACAGGTAGCCAAAGAATGACCTTTAAGAACTATGTTCATTCATTTCTTCTTGAGGTGCATCTCCAACTATCTAACAACCTCCCACTAGGTACCACTGAATACAGGTCCTACCCATCTTAACATCTCCACATGGAAGTCCATATCCAACCCAGAGAAGATCATATGTCCCAGCATGAGTATAATCACTAGGAATCTCTGGCTGGGGAAATTCTGCACAGTTGGAACTATTCACAATTCCTGCACAGAGGAATTCCTCCCTTCCTATCTCCCTATTGTCAGAAGCTCTTTGTTCATAATCTAAATAACTCACCCTGTAGCTGAACCATTTTCTCTGTCTCCTCTCTGTAAGGAAGAGGGGCTGATCACAATCCTCTGTACTCTCTTAAGGGAAGATTGGTGCCTCCTAGGCAATAGCTTTTCAGCCATGCTATGCACATGAATGATGTGGAGAGAACCTTAATCTCCTCATTACCTGGTAACTAGGATTCAGTGTCTCTCAAGTGAAGCCCAGAAATCTGCAGCTTAAGCAATCATCCCAAGTGATTCTGACATAGGCTGCTCATGATCTATGCCCTCCCCTCAAAATATTTATGGCTCCATGGCTTCTCCTCCATCCTTCAGCTCATAATCATTTTGCTTGAAATTCTAGAACTAGAAATTGGATGATCTTTAAAAGTAGAAATAAATGTGTGTGATATATATGTACACACGTATACACATAAACATCACACACATTTATTTCCACTTTTAAAGACTTGTGTGTTATATACTCATACATAAGTAGATTGTATTTTTATCTATGGGTATTTATTTAGATGTGTATGTAAACACTATACATGTTATGTTATGTATTTTATGCACTTGTATATAACACCTGAACATTAAAATCATTCATAAGTGCTGTAATTCCATTTGTACTTATTAGAGGAGAATGTTTACTCTCCCCTTATGTATCCATAAGGAGGTACTTCTACAAGGCTGATATTCTTAACAATTCCCTTGGTCTTTAACTTCTTTCTTCAAAGGGGTGACTATTCTGATTTTTGAGGGTAGAAAAAAAAATTAGCTTAGTAACTTCCTCTTGGCTTTTGAAGCCAACTCCCTGCAGAGTTGATACATTCCACTGTAACTATCTACTAAAGGGTTACCCAGCCAGACCGGTGCCTGCATGGTAACTGCCTAATTCAGAGCTAAAATATTACAAAGATCACTAGATACAGCACTAAAGCGACACCTTCTTATAAGATTTATCAGAAATAACTGTCATATTCTGATATTACAATTGGTTCAAAATATGAGATGGTCCCAGGGGTTCTATACCTTTGACCCCTCAAATGTCTATAACTCCCTACGTATATAATGGGAAGAATTAGCATAAACCTCGGAATTTCCAAGTATCAAAAGTCAGTGGGTATTTGGAATACAGGCAAGATTAGAAGTTGTAGGAGTTGGGAAGAAAGCAATGTGAACTCACCAAAGGAAAATTGTACATCACAATTTTTTCACAACTTGGCTTTGCTGCTGATTTTTATAGCCATTAGTTTCTCCTTCAACAAATTAAACAAGTTTGTCTTCTTTAACTCTTCCTTCCAGATATTATTTGTATTAGGGAACTATAAATCCATGTATGTGAAAACTATAATCAGCCCTATTGCAAATAGAGAACACTCAGATGAGTCACTCATTTGACAAAAAAAAAAAAAAAATTAACATTAAAGCACAAACGCTTCTCCTGGTGCTGTGAGTACAGTATTCACAGTCTTTGAGCTCAAGTAGTTTACAGTTAGGTGAGAACCATGGACCAAAAATTAGAAGTATTATATAAAACTTAAGCAACATGCTGGGGGAACTAGTTCTCTAAGTTTATCAGGGCTTTGGTGCAAAAAGTGTCTCATGCCCAGGTGACACAGGGACCAAGCAGGGTACAAGGGGTCATTTCCACTGGCAGATCAGCCACCCACCCTGGGGAGCACTTCACTGAGCTGTATTTTTGACTGGAGACTTTCTCTAATTCATGAGTTGCTCTTTTAAAATGACAGTTCTCTCATCCCGTGTTTCTTTTAATTAATAACCCCGTGGAATATTTTTCATTAAAAATGAATTTTACCTTTACTATGAAATGTCAGACATGAATAAAAGGAGCGAGTTTTTCTTGCAGGGAATTAAAGAAAAAAAAAGATTTTAGTTCACCTTTTCTTTGACAAATTTAACAAGTAGAATGAGCTTGTTGAAGCAATATTTCTCTTTCTTCCCACATCAGTAGCCTCTTTATTATGTTCTTTTATCAGTAAATAAATGGAGTCAAATAATATTTTTAAAAATAAAGTCATCCAATATTCTGTAACGGCAAAGGATGGGTAAGTTTAAAACTTTGTGAAAGTAAAATGTGCCTTCCTTTTATTTCTAAAAGGAAATCCAGGGGCTGGGGTGCAGCTCAGTGGTAGAGAGTTTTCCTAGCACATGCAAGACCTGGGGCTTAATATCCACCACTGCAATAAATAAATAGCAAAATAAAAGTACGATTCAAATTTAGCTTGAAGTCATAAATAACAAAGTGAACTTAGCTCTTGGTTCATAAAACTACTAGATGAATACTAAGCACATATTGGCAAAGCATTTTCCATTTGTCCACTATTTCTGCCGAGTGCGTCCTATTAAGAAGAACACATTTACGTGATAACTCTCTTTCTGTAGCCATAGGGGCATAGTTATAAAGACACTATTTCAGGAGATGGCTTGGAGCTGAGATAGGCAAATGACAGACATAATTCAAGATGAGTTGAGAACATAAAGTGAAAGCTTTAGATGAAATTCAATTGGCTAATGCTTATCTTAGTATAGGCAGCAAAACAGCACAGGAGTTTGCCCATTAATGTAGATTAGAGAAATGTAATCCATAAACTAAAAGTCCCAAGACCTGAATTGAACATTCTAATCTCTACCTGTTCCCTTAAGATGTATCATTAGCCAAATCTTTTCATCAAATGTGAGTGACCATAGTTGGAGATCTGACCCCAAATGGAGGTCATGCTGAATGTGTGAGGGTTTGAAAGAAATGGAGTTTGATATTGCTTTGTGTTACCAGAAGATTAGACATTTCCTTTGGGAAAATGCAAGATTATTCTGGGCAAGCATTTATGCAAATCTCAGCACATTCCATTATGGTATATAGAATTTCTTGCCACTAAATAATACATTTAGCTTTTAAGAGTGGGATTCTATCTTCTAAAGAGATCAGACCTGGATGCATTTTTTACATTTTCCTTACTTTATCACTAAAGACTGACAGACTTCAGTAATACCGAGATTACATCCTGACCTTTTCTTACTAATAGTACTTTGGGAGAGGATATTGACCACCAGTCAGGAACTGCTATTTATGAAATACATCCTTGCCATCACCATTATGATGACCATCATTGCCATTGTCAGTGCTAACCTTCACCAAGACCTTACAGGGAATGGTCTCTTTAGACTGAATACTGCCAACAACTCTATGAGGTAGGTATTAGACCCTAAACTCCACAAGGGCAGGGAACACATCTGTTTTATTCCCTTCTAGGTATTTTATTTCTAGAAAAACTATCTAGTATTAGAGATGCTACATGCATACTTATTAACCATTATTAATCTTATTTTGCAGATGTATAAATTGAAGCATAGTGAGTAAACTTCAAGTGCCAAGATCATATACTTGAACCCAAAGCCAGCACTCCAGTCATTACAAGGAGGGAACTTGGTACATTCTCCAGGAAAGAGCATAGAGGGCCTTTGACTATGGCTGAAATCAGGGTTGTTTCTATTTCTGAACTGAATGTAAGTTATCCTTGCTACATGTTTAGAAGAAAGGAGGTGATGCATTGAGATATCCTCTCCACATCTTCTCCTTCAGCAGCGCAACAACGAAAGATCCATTCCAAACTGAATGCCCAAGACTAGAAAAGAAAGAATTCCGGTACCTCTCAGAGACTCCCAAATGTCATCATGCCCCCTTATACTGTTTTTTGGACTAGTTTTAACCAATTGACATGTACTTGCTCATAGTAATTCCTTGGTAAGTCTAAATTTATTATTTTCAATTATTCAAATAACTCTAATTTTTATAAAATGTAATCTCTGAAAATTCTTATTAAACATACATCCCAAATGATCCCCATGATTTTCAGAATTAAAAATATAATAAATCTTATACCTCTTTTTCCCCTTTTCCCCCTTTTCTTACTATTCACTTCCTAGTACTTACTTTCCCATGTGGGTCAAATTCTATCACCAGAAAAGGAAGCAGTGCGTATTGCATTAAGTTTAATGAACTTTACAATATTATTACCCATTCAATCAACAAATGTTACTACATAGACCAGTGGGATATAAGGAATAAGAGACATGCCTCTTTAAGGGCTTATCAGTCAGTGTTTGGGGACAGGGCACCTGTTCAGCAGAACCTGCAAAGCAACATACAGTAAATACTAAGCAAATGATGTTGTGGAGTATGGACAAAGCAGAGGCCTTGTGAGGCTGGGGCACATGCAGAGGAGGACAGAAAAAAAAAATGGGCCAAGCTAATCCTTAAGGAGGGAGCTGAAGTCCTAGGATAAGGTGATTGTTTCTTTTATATAAAAGTCATTTAAAGGACACAGAGTTTTTTCTTGTAGAATATATTCTTTTCCAAGTTCTCTTACGTTAATCAAAATCTTCATAAATCTAGTGTTCCATATTTTAAAGATGCTATCTCAAATTTTTAGTTTTGAGAACAAAAGTATTTTTAATTCACTAAAGGAGAACGTTTGCCCTTGTTCCCAGTTAAAATAACCACTTTTGCTGCTATATGAATGGTTGAATTTTGTCTTTATGGTCACCCATATTAATTTGATGTTATTTGGATAACATATTTAAAGCATCTCAGATCTTTCTGAGCCAAAATTAATCAGCTGTATTTTTGACAAGTCAGAGTACACCTGAGGATTGAACATTCCCATGGATAGAAAGATAAACTACAGTAGCAGTTTTCAAATTGGGCACATTTTCCTCAAGAGGCTTAGAACAAAATGAAAGAAATGCTTGGGTAATCTGAAATTTTTTTATCAGTGTAGATTGATTTCTGGGGCATGGATATTGACTATGCAAAACAGAGAGACATCGATAACATTTGTTTTACAAAGTTGGCTCAAAAATTACATGTTCAAATCTCATAATCTATTACGTGTAGTAAAATTGTCTTACCCTCTTACCCTCCAAGAATAGGATATATTTCATATACATTACATTTTTGCAAGTCTTTTCGATTGACAGGCTTGAATTGGTTGAATTTCTGAATTCTTAGAGACACCAGCCCCAATACTACCTAAGCTTCATTAATGTTACTTACCTCCATAGAATTGCTGGCTCAAAATTTAAAATAGCCCTCTAAAGAAATGTATCCAGTAAAATGGCTTGGGAACCCAACAACTGAATTTTCAGCTTTACCAAACTACCCAATCCAAATCTACCTTCACACTAGAGAAAAAAAGTCTGTATGAAGACCTTTGCAAACACTCTGGAAAAGATAGCTGATTAGAATGAAGGGGACAAGCTCCAGTCAGGCACTTTTCTTTGCTTTCTGTCCCCATGTTTACTCCCAAAAGTCCACAGAGAAATTCCTTCTAGTGTGTGATTTCAGCAACAAGCCACTTGGTGACTCTCAGGTGTAGACTATTGCTATAATAAGCTGGGGATCAACCTCATTTGCAGGCTGGACCCTCTCTCTCCCACTCACTTTTTGCTGGCTCAGCTGACCCTTTGCTGTGGACTGTCACGCTCTATGATGACTAAGTGGGTCATTCAGCATCCTGGTTTATGAATTCTGAGCATTAAGAACATTATTTTGCTCAAGAGAAGGTCTATAACTTCCTGTCATGGGAAACAAACTTTCTAACTACATGTGCCATTTAATGTGCCTGAAATATGACGTATTCACAATCGTATCTCAAGTATTGCTAATGTACTGGTTAAAAGAAGGAAGCAAATTCCTGGTCAGGATCCAATGCCTCACATTTCCTGTTGTGCTGCTGTTAGGGGAAACTGGCTTCTTTCGTGCAGAATTAGCAGTTTTAACACTGATGTCTCCATTCCAGATTGTGAGCTTCCGAAGGGACTGTGCCTCTGCTCAACTTCTACACATAACATCACTCTCTAGCGGATAAAACTTTAGACACAGATGAAACCCCAGTGAAATCAAATGTCAGCTTCTAAACGTGTTGGGTGAATGGACTGTAACCTGATTCAGAACGAAGAGGCAGAAAATGAATGATTTTCTCTAGGAGAAATTACTGTAGTCTCCTTGGGTCATCCGAGTGTCTCTGGCTATTTAGCAGAAGTGCTTGATTTGATTCCTTTGGAAAAAGCTCACTTGACTGGAATGCCAAAATCTATGAAATGCACCTCCCAGGTGGAAGAAAAGAAAGTGACAGTCAATGAAGTCAGAGCTAGTTTGGTCAGAACAGTCAACTATTAGGAAATCCAATCTAACTGCAGAGCAGCCCTATGTCCTCATTTGCAAAATATATATAATGTTCTAAAGTCCTCACTATTCCAATGACATTCATATGTATTATTATAATATTTATTTTACTTCTTTTTGCAACAGTCTGACTGGATTCACTGTAAACATCTTGATTAATTCTTCTTTGAATAACTGAATGCTTCTAAAGTCTGTGCCCTTGTAAACTTTTAAAAGCTACTGCTCCAAAAACAGCATGAGAGGTTTTCAAATACATGTCTGTCTATTGAGCTCTATATTTTCTCAGATACCTCAGAGGACAGGAAAAAAAAAAAAGACAGAATCACTGGATTCAGCTCAAAAAGTGAAGGGAAGAAATCCCCCATAGTGACAAACTGCATGGCAAAATTCAGATGTTGGGATCAGGGAGGGAGGAACTCACTGAAGAACTCTGCCTAAAAAACAGGTCCTGAAAAAGATTCAAACTTGAAAAAGATTCAAACTTAATATTAGACATTGACATATTTCATTATACTTTCTGCCACAGAGAAAATATCCACTGACTTTTTCATCCAGAAGAGAGAAGGAAAAAGAGACATAAGATTGAAAAAGTCTGAGTGATCTAAATTCAAATCAACACCAAAAATCATTAGGGAAGCAAATAGTATGCACATTTTGGTCTTAACATTAATAAAATCCTTGTTTTTTTAATTCAAATCCTTTTGATTTTTTTTCAAATCCTTTTGAATATTTTCCTCTAAATTAAGGTAGTGTGACATGCTTTCAGTGACACCACATCAATATTGTTAAGAATAAGAAGTAGACACTTTCATAATGAGCAGCCTGGTGTCTATAAATGATGCCCTAGAAAAAAAGCATTATTATAAGGTCAAATTCAGTCCTAAAATGAAAATGAATGCTTTAACTGAATTGTTGGATACATCGAGGATTCCTAAGAAAAATAATTCATAAAATGTCTACATTTGAATATTATATTAGTTAGATACTTTTCAATCCATTAGAGGCTTGTTATTTCCTTTATGTTTTCTACTAAAATACATCTTTTCCTGCAATAAGAATAAATTCTAGTTTTGAAAAGAATTCTGGCATACAACAGAGAGTATGTTGTGGAGTGTGTTAGTAAATTACTGAATCTAGCCCCTTCTCTGAAACTTGGGAAACTCAGTCCTTAAATAATTGCTTGGGAGGCATATTGAAGAGTGAAGGATCTGTGAACCCCTGTCCTGTCCTGGCAACTAAATGTGGAAAAGTTTTTATTCTGTCTGGAAGCAGACCAACAGAGAGCCCTAAATAGAAGCAGCTTAAGGGCGCAAAAGACTCCATAATTAGGTCTCTGCTTCATCTAAATGCACATGACAAACTTCTAGAATTGCTGAAGGTCTGCCACTTGCTACCCCCATCACTGGAATAAGAGCCAGCTTGGAGGTGAAAAACCAAAGCTGGAGCCTCAGAGCAACTATCAGCTGTGTGGTCATGAGCGTGTCACCTCTACTCTCTGAGCTCACTTCCCTTACAGTATTGATTTCAAGCTCCAATGAGATAATGCCTGTGGTGTATAAAGAGCAGAGCAGCAAGCTGCATCATTTTGCAGGTGAAGGTTCTACAAACTATAACAGGTGAGCAGAGCTACTGTCAGTAGGACTAGTAAAGCAAAGGGAATTTGCAATCCTGATGATCAGTTGATATAAGGAGAATTATAACTACTCTCCGCTCAAGATTCAAGTGTGGTATGCAGAGGCTTCAGAGGAAACTAAGAAAACGCCCTCTCTTCAAAGTCCGTTAGCATGGGAAGAAGGCACTACTCTGGCCATCATGGCTCCTGACGTTAGATGATCTTAACTCACTCCACACTGATGTCAAAACTGCTGCACTGTTCTGTAAGCAGCAGACAAGCTGCTGCAGGACTGCAGAACCTGCAGGCACAAATGATTAGAAGCAGCAGTCGGAAGTTAACTCTAATCGTGATTTAACACTAATTAGTAATGGTCATTTTCATAATCCTATTTCATGAGGTTCTTTGCCAGAGTTGTCAAGGGTATCGTGTGTTTTTCTCTAGATGACAGTGACTATTTCAGTTGCTAATGATAAAAACTGCTGGGCAGCCCTACAGACTCACATTTCACTCATTCACCACTTCATTCATTCGATTTCACAGAAGATGCATTCTGGCCACTCACAATCAAAAAATTATAGAAAATACCAACTTTAAGCAATTCAGTCCTTTAGTGGGAAAAATAAAAATGCAAATAGGAAGCCAAAGTACCACAATTCGTGCTAGGAGAGAAGTAAAGCATAGGTATATGCACTATTTCAGAGTTGTATGGAAGCCACGTTCTCCTTTTTCCTAAGTGTGGACAATGTTTTAGTTATACCTTTTTTGAAGAATCAGAAAAACCAGATTTGTGGAATAGAGGAGGTCTCATATTTTGTTGAGCTGATATATCATGGGAATGGAGGAGAACAGACAAAATAGTAAAACTGGGACACCCACTGTCACTTTCCTAGACCATTTCTCTAACGATGCCTGTCTATAATGCTGAAATCCACACAATCTGAAACCCACACACACCAAGCTAGGACTTTAGGCAGGTTTAATGTCCAATTCCAGTATGTTTTTCATTCGTCAAAGGTAATCACTGCTGAAATGCTTCATTGTGCACAGAAGAGGGAAAAAATAAGACATTCTGGGCTGCTGGATTCACCATGATAAGAATGCTTTCAGGGAAGAAAATAATTCTGAGATTGTGCAAATGAAACAATGCAGCTGAACCACTATTTCTTACCACTTAAAAATTACAGGCAGGATTGGTGCTGAGCTGCTCTGTGAGGCCGGCCGACTTGAGTTGACTCAAGAATAGCACCGTCTGTGGAACAGGGGCCCAGCTTTAAGGGTGAGAGGGATTCTACAAGTATCCCTACAATCTGTTTTTTTTTCCATTTTATAATCTGAATTGGGTCATTCCCTGGGGACATTTTTCTAAGTTTTAATGGGAATCCTTGCAAGAGTCTAGAAATGTTTCACTAGCATTGACAATTATGCACTGCCTATCTTAAAAACCAACATTGAATGCTGCTGCTGCACAACCAGTAAAGCAGACCTACTTCAACTATATGTTGTTTTGTTTTGTTTGTACTTTGGGACTAAACCCAGGGCTGCTGAACCACTGAGCCACATCCCCTGCCTTTTTCTTTGTTTGTTTGTTTTTTGTTTTGAAACACAGTCTCGTTAAGTTGCTGAGGGCCTTGCTAAATTGCTGAGACTATCCCCGAATTTGCCTCAGCCTCCCTAGTCACAGGGTTTACAGGCATGCTCCACCACATCTGACTCTCAGCTATACGTTTTGGTTTTAGAATATTTTTCAGTTATTCCTTCATATTTTACTTAAAAAAATAAAACAAGGTTGTTATGAACTGGATTTTGGTATCCCCCTAAAATTCATATATCAACGGTCTAGCTTCCAGTGTGGTTATATACTCCCCATGGAGCTTTCATGGAAATAATTAAGGTTATATAAGGTGATAACAATGAAATCCTGATCCAGCAGGGTTAGTATCTTTGTAAGAAGAGACACAGAGAGTTTCCATGCACAAACACTGGCAGAAAGGCCAGGAAAGCACACCGTTCAGAAGGTAAGCTTCTGAGACTCAGAGCCCTCACCAGACACCAGCCCTACTGACACATTACTTTTGGAATTTTCTAGCCTCTATAACTGTGAAAAACTAAATTTCTGTTGTTTAAGTACCAATCTATGGGGTTTTTAAAAAAATAGCAGCCTAAACAAACTAATTCAAGAGCTAAATGAATATTGTTTAGGGGTCCCAATTAGCCTGTGTCTTGAACTGTGTGGTTCAGAGAAGTACCACTTTGTTCAGTGCCAAGAAGTTTAATCTAACTGTAGAGCTAGAGCAAGATGGGTCTCTGAGGCATACAAATGGAGCATTTCTTTGAGATCACAACCTAAAGGGCAAGTGTTAGTTTGGCATTATTTTTGATTGATGTCCATTGGGCTCCACTCCATGACAATTGTAAACGTATTAGACACTTTTTCTCTAGGGCCATTTGACTTGGTCATTTTGACTGCACCAGTGACAAATTCGTCAGAGCCATGGAGTGAAATAGCATGATCATTCTCTGGTCATGATCACTCAATGTGGAACCATAAAAGAGGTTTATATCTGCTAATATAACGTAGCCATATTTAAAAGGGAGTCCACTTTAGTATACAACTTTAGCCTGTATTAACATTCTTTATTCTTAGTTATTTTCTTCCTTTTCAAATTTTAGTGAATATTCTTTTTCTTTGAGTTTTTGGAATTGACTGCATAGTCATCTTAATTCTCAGCCCTAACAATACCTGTTAACTGTTGACAATCAAGTATCAGATTTTCCAGATTCTATATGAAAACTCTTGGGGTTTTTTCCTATCCTCCTTTCTCTCACCCAACTTTCTTTTTCTTTGTTCAACTAATATTTACAGTACTCACATTTGTACTACTATTTGAAGATAAATTTGTCAATATTGCCATATCTTCTTATGTGAAAGTGCTAATGTCTTTTAGCAAAAGTGAGGAGAGTGAGTTTGTTTGATGTGAGAATTTCTCTATGCATTTACTAAGTGGTAAGTAGCCTGCAGTTTTTAAAAGTATTGACATGATTGTAAACAGAAGAGCAGAATGCAACATTCTCTGCAAGGTATTATTTGTCACATGCATCAATATTTCCTGAATGAATCTGATATGAAAGGTACATGCTTTCACTCAAATGAGATCCTTCACAATGCAAGTAGCATATCGATGCCACACCACGCCCACTGGTTCAGTTGGGAGAAATGTTTACAGACTCCAAATACCACTTAGAGCTTGTTTGTTTTGATGCTGATGTTAGTATTATCCTGAACCACAGTGTGAAAAGCATTAAAATCAATCTATAAATCCATGAATCACATGCAAACTCATATTTTTCTTATTTCCTATTAAAAATAGACACAACCAATATTGAATTTTACTCACAATCTTCTACAAAATGGCTTTTAATCTAGGTGAAACAGTAGTGATACTGCCAATATGGGATTCCAAAATCTTGGATTCAAGTCCTAGCTCTGCCCCTAACTAAGTGGACATGAGCAAATCACTTAATTGTCTGGGTCTCGATGTTTTTCATCTATATGAAAATAAATCAAAATAGGTGATCTCTGAGATCCTTGCTAATATTAGAAATGAAGTCTTCAGTGTCATCATCACCTCCTGGACCTCTTCCTTCTCACCTCCTGAGATAATTGGATTCATCTCCTTCATGCCCCCTTTATACCTGATTGTAACCTTTTCATGATGCCTATTTGGTAGGTTCCTGGAGAGCAGGAACTAGGCCTTTTCCCTCCAGGACCCCAGAATCCTGTAGTAGACGCTTGATGGATGTATATTGATATATACACAGTGAGCAAGCCAATGTTTTTTTTTTTTTGCCCCATTTTAACAAAGTGTCTCATTCAAAGATGTACAGAAAATAGCAGATAAAATTCTTCACCCATCCTATTTAAATAGTCAATCTGGTGTAAAATATGTTCTTGCTATCTTGAAAGTGAAGAAAATATTCAGAAATAATTCAAAATTTCAGCCATGCTTAATGTAGCCATAAGTGCTAATGCAACATTTATTTTAAGCTTCAAGGAAATGGAATTCTCTTGACAACCTCAAGAACAAACATACTCACCAATTTTTAAATGGTTCATTTTCTTATACTCATAAAACATAATGTCTGTAGGTTTCTGCATCTTTTATGGAAAAAAGTTTCCAATAAAATCATAGATATATCTGCAGATTGGAGGACCTTAGAGAACATACTTTTCTTATTAACCTTTATAAATGGTGTGCTGGTGGTCCCCAAGAGTACCTCCAGCCTGGATGATTGTCTAGGAGAACTCTGAGGATTTGACATAGAGTTGTACTTGAGGCCATTACTGACTGCAACATAAGATACAAAGCAATCCTGGCAAAGGAGAAAGGCACATGGGAGAAGTCTGGAGTAACCCATTACAAGCCTTCAGGGGCTCACTCCCCAATTCCTCCAGCAAGAGTTTTGAGAACACATGTGAAATGTTATCTACCACAGAAACTCATCAAGCACTCAGTGCTTATTTTATTAGAACAGGTCACTTACTCATTCTCCACCTGGCACTTATCAAAATTCCACACTTCTAGAGGGAAAGTAGATGTTGCACATAAGTCACAATGTTTAAATAATCATTTAGGCACAGAGAGCCACGAGATCTATCATGAAATCCAACTTCCCACAAGATGGCTCCATAAGCAAGACTTTCAAAGGGCAACCATCTTGGTCACTTTTTACACAGATTGCAAATGCCATTGTGTAACCACCAGGCAGAGTGAGCAGAAGTATATTACTTATTAAGTGTCTACTGAAGAGCTGAGGATATAGCTCAGTTGATAGAGTGCTTTTCTCCCATATACAAGGCCCTGGGTTCAATCCCTAGCACCACCAAAAAGAAAAGAAAAATAGTCTACTGAAAATCCTTTAAAATTTAGTCATCACTTGTGCTAGGTATATTGTTTACCTTCTTTGACCCATACCTGAGGTCTGGTGCTCAATTGAGTAAACACCATTATGTCATTCCAGGAAATGGTATCTTGAGTTGTTTAAGTAAATAAATACATGAATAAAGTCAGCAAGCGTATCGACTTTGTTTCTCTCTCATGCCTTTTCTAAATATGTTTTAACTTACTGGAAACTATAGAATTGTGTTCTTATTATTGAAAAAATATAGCAACCAGTCCCTTTGCTCAACTCAGTTTAGTTTCTGGCTCTCACACAGAAACTAAACCTCCTCCAGTCTGGTGAAACCCATGAACCTCTTCTCAGACCAGTTGTTTTAAAAGCACAAAATAAAATACACAGAATTGCAAAGGAAGCACATTATTTTGAACTTCAGTTATCAAAATATTTTGAATTAATTTATAATATACATGTGTTTTATTAACACAGTAATATATCTAGCAGCAGATCTAATAACGAACATGATTTATAAATAATGATGAGTATAAACATTTCAAGGTACCTTTAACACATACAAGATAATCTGAAAATATGATTTCTTTTGGCACTTCTAAATAACACTATAATTTGTTACCAATTCCATAACTTAGGGAAAAGCTAAATTTCAGTAATAAACTAGATTAAATAAAGATATAGTATTTTTTTCTCATCAAATTTATAGTCTCTTACTGGCTATCTGCCTCCTACTGGCTATCTGTCTGGCTCCTCTAGTTATGGTATTGTCTGTTCATGATTGTCATCTGGCTGGTTGTAAGTAACAGAGATTCGCTTTGTAATGAAGAAAGAATTCTCCTTGTATACCCATTGTCATCCCCATTTAATTTCCAGTTTCCAACTTTTCAACAGTTTATGCACTTAAGACCCAAAGGTAGTTACCTGTTTTGTCAACTATGTTTCACTAGAATACAACCATCTTCATTTATTAACATATTCTTTATGATTGTTGCTATGGGCCAAATTTTGTCCTCCTTCCCAAATTCATATGTTGAAGCTGTAACCCCCAACGTGATGGGATATGGAGGTAAATAGGTTTTGATAAGGTCATGAGAGTAAAACACTTAAGACAGGATTGGTGCTTTTTTAAGAGACACCAGAGAGTTTTCTTCCTCCTGTCTCATATGAGGACCCAGTGAGAAGGTAGTCATCAGCAAACCAGAGACAGAGCCCTTACCAGGAACCAAACTGGATGGTAACTTGATCCTGGACTTGCCAGCCTCCAGAACTGAGGAAAATAAATTTCTGTTTTTTAAGCCAACCAGTGTATGTATGGCATTTTGTCCTGGGTGACTAAGACAGCTGTGTTCACAGAGCAATGGCAAAGCTGAGGGATTGAGACTGTCCCACAGATTCTAAAATATTTACAAGGGTTCTTGACACAAAAAGTTTGCCAAACTCTGCTCTAGTTTATTTTGGATGTAATTACCACTTAGATCTCTAGAACTTTGATGTAGAGGAGTTTTAGGATAGTTAAGGGGAGCTACATGTTCATAGCAAGCATCTCATTTTTCCTTAACGGAGATGGAGTGCAGGCAGCTAAAGAACTGTCCCTTCTCTCTCAACAGCCACTGAAAACTGCACACTATACAAACCTCTCCACTGAGCCACTGTAAAAACTTATACAGCTAGAGCTGGAATCCACTGTGGCTGAAAACATGGTTCACAATTTGCTCCCCCATTTACATGGCTTTAATCAGTGGTTATGATAGTTAGGGTCAACAGCATACCAAGGACATAATTTTGATTATACAATTCAAAACAAATATTCAGTACTATAACACTTTTTGCAATAAAAACAAGATATTTTTATTAATAGATCAATGAGAATAAAGTGAATGAAAAACAGTCAGAGAATCAGTCAGAGATAGATTCAAATCCAAACACCATCCCATAGTTATTTGGCAACTATCTGTCCCAGTCTCAGAACTTCTACCTCTTCATAGATGAAATGGAGGCCACATTGCCTTGTTTGTGGGTTGCTGATATTTAATAAGATTATTGTATGCAAAATATGTTGAAGTTTAGGGGGCATATAAAACAAGCTCTCAAAATGATAGTTTATATTACTGGTCCTTGGAAGATATTTTTTCAGTTTCTCCTATTTTTATTTTGCTGAGAATAAAGTGACATTGATAATCTGCCCTGTACCCACAATTTGCCCACTTATTGAAATAATCCATCAAGAGCAGAAGGGCTGGAATTATTAAAAAGTGACACAGTTATACTAGGGAACAGGTTATTAAGGCACCATTTGATGTCACTTAGCACCTCTGTACCCAAGGAGACAGGCAGCTCAGTCCCAATTCCTATTAAAAAATAGCACAAATTTTCTGTCTCTACCTGGTTTCTCTCAGAGGCAGCCACACTGGCATGTGCACTCTGCCCTCATGACCAATGAAGAAAGAGAGTTTGTGTGTTTGTGTGTAAGAGAAAAAGAGGAGGTAGAGGTTTATGATTGACTCATTCATTTTTTATTTTCTGTGGGTGATTTGTTTTAATTGTCCTTTTTTGCAACCTACCATTGCAAATATATTGGTTGGTCTTAATATTAATCCCTCTGACCCTAAGGTTCCTCTTGTACTTTGAGAGAAGTAAAACTGCCTGTTTTATTTTACGGGACTATTATAAACATCAAAGGAGATACAGGGTAAACAACATGTTTTCAGGAGGGCAATGACAAATGAGATTTGTCTTGAAGATGGAATGACAAAAAATAGGGGTTTTGGTAATCTTGCAAGAAGGCAGAAGATTTAAAATCTGGCAGATTCTAGGTTGGACAGACTTAGGATATAGTTTCAGATTCCTAACAGGCTCCCTGTAGACCAGGAACTTGTCATTGCGAAAAGTAGATGGTAGTCCAAAGAGACTCTGCACTCCCTAACAAACAAGCAAGAAAGGTCCATATGTAGTTGTCTGGCATCTCATCACTGCCTAAATGTTCAATTATTTGTGCTTCACATCATATTCACACTTGAAGCTTCTTGATTATAGAGAATCTGAAGTTAGTCTTTGTGTTCTCTAAGCTATTTACTTGTCTCAGGTTCTGCATGCTCAATCAATGACTATTAACAAAAGCATAAACTGAAACTGTCGTTCAAATATAGATCAGATATTGCAACACATCCAGTACAAATACTACACCTGCTGGTCTTGTCTCCTCTTGGAACCCTGAGTAGGAATCAAGTTGATTTAATGATGTTCATTTCTATGTTGCTACAGTATAGACATTAATTTGTCTCTTGACTTTTTTTCCCCTCTATGTTAACTACAGAGAAGGTTTTATTTAAGAGATAGTGGAAAGAAAGGATTGTTATTGCAAAATACTTCACCATAAAGAATCAATCATTTTAGATGAAATTCCTTAAGTGCAGCTATCCAAACATGTGTTTCCTTCTTGGCAATAAAAGAGCCCTAGTCAATGCCCGATGACCTATAAATCATAGCTAGGAGATTTCTTTATGCAAATTAAATTTGTGTCACACTCATCAATAAAAAAAGAAAATTATAATGAAGATTAAGTTTGGAGCAGCAGTACAAAATAAAGGATTCCTATACATACTTGTTGGAATATGTCAGAGTGGCTAATTAATTTTTGAGATAGTGTTCTTTGAAAGGATTAATGGAGAATAAGCTTTGTGAATTGATTATTAAAAGAGAAGGATGGTTTAAGAGGGTTTGGAATGTAAAATAGGCAATCAGCTTGATTAACCTTACCAGCTTTAAAGGAGTCTATATAATAACGTAAAAGACACTGATATTGATTTTGTGGTTACATTATCAAGTCCAAGAACTGTCATTGTTAGTTTATGATTCATTTGTTTCTCCTCAAGGCTGTTTTTCATTTTACATCTGAAATAATAAAGACTCAAATATTCACTCATATAATAAGGGCATCAGTTTCCCTTAAAAACTGAACAAAATATATACAAAAAGAAAATGATATCACTTTACATTGATGGGAATGTGCTTTTGCAAAATGAATCAACTTTTCCATTGCTCAGCTCTAACAGAGCCCAGCATGTGAACCCTGTGGGTACTAATACAGGAAAGCAGATTTAAAAACATACCCGCTTCCTTAGATTGCAAGTAAGAGTGAGGTTCCTCGAGAAGGAGTTTGCGAAAGCCGTATAAAAGTCGAGGACTTTGAGCAAGGCTTCTCGCTTGATGATGTGCAGGTCACAGTACGTCAAGGCTCGGACATTGGCACATGCATGGGCAAGGGTTGTTTCCTTCCAGAAGATGTCCCCAAACACATCACCTTTCCCTGGAAAACAGTGTAAGATACAAATTCAAGTCTCTACAGCAGTTCCTATCATATTCGCTATTGACATTCCAGTTTCCCATGTGATAATGGTCTTTTAACATAATTTAGACCTGAGGGTACAATCCCACCTATGTATATATAACAATGTACAATACTTTCACAAGACAAGTAGAACAACATCACCCTGAATTGAGTTTTTGATGGGAACCTCGAGAGGCATGTATAATTGTTATCAAATAGAGAAGTAAAAAAATTTCATTTTAACAAATAATTTCATTATCTTTTGCCACCTTAATTTTTCCTATTCTGAGCAGAAGCAACAAAGGTTACCTCTAAGGGTTACCCTTTCTTCCACTCCTTCTAGTTAAGATGACAATAAAATGTGATATGTAAGGGCTTGTATTACAGCCTTTATTAATCTGAAACTAATATTATTCAGTAACTAGGTATTGTGCTCCAAGCCAACTAAAACTTACCATGACCTAGTCCCCAAAGGATGCCCTTCTACTTAGCCAAATCTTATTCAGAGCTCCCCATACACAATTCCAAAGCTTAAGAAACTGATTTGGGATAAACATGGAGGAACAGATTTGTTATCCCATAAAATCTTTCATAAAGAATACAACACTATATTCAAATGTAGATGACTTTTTAAATTTCTAAAATCACACAAATCATCTATTCATTTTAGAGTATCATCTAGTGTTGGCCTAAACACAAGCATTCACCATTCCAAATTAAGAGGATATAGCTGTCCAAGCAAAGGGAATAAGGAAAAGTCAAATGTCCTTTTACGGTTTGAATAGGAGGTGTTGCCCCAAAACTCCTGTGTTAATGCAGGCATGTTGAGAGGTAAGATAATTAGATTATAAGAACTGAAACCTTATCAGTGGATTAACCCATTTGATGGATTAAGAATTTGAAGCACTACTGTTCTGGATGGTAACTGTAGTCAGATAGAGTGTGGCTACTTGAAGTAAGTCTCTTGGAGGTATGCCCTTGGGGATTATCTCCTGTCCCCCTTGTTCCTTCCTCACTCCCTCTGATCCTGGCCAGCACTGGAGAGTCACTTCCTCTGTCATGCCCTTCTGCCATGATGTTCTGTCCCGCCTCAGGCCAGAGCAATGGAGGCTGCCAATCATCGACTAAACCTCTGAAACCATGAGCCAAAATAAACTTTTCCTCTTGTTCTTGTCAGGTATTTTGGTCACCAGCAATGAAAAGCAGGCTGACAGAGGTCCCCAAATGCCTGTCTGCTAAGGGAGTTCCCCAAGAGTTCTTGCTTCCCGAAGTGTAGCCCATGACATTCTCTGTTTGATTTCTGTGGGGAAGTTTTAAAGTGGAAAAGACAGGAGGAATAAACCCAAGTGGAAAAAAATCTTCCTAGAGACACTCTGTTGATTGTTTTCTCTCTGTGCTCCAGTCATGGAGATGAGCAAATATTTGTTATCATCAAGCCAATTAAAATCAGAAATAATGGGGAGAGGAGAAAGATAAAATCCTTCAGAACAATCACACCAACATAGAGGAAAGATAGTGTAACCCAGAGAAATGAGAGGGAAAAATGAGAGAGACAGGGAGGTTGAGTGAAAGATGTCCCACATGGGCAGCTAGGAGGCAGAAAACCATGGGGCTTGGGACTCAATAGTAAGAGGTACTCGAGGGTAGAAGGAGGAAACACACATACTATCAAGATGGTTAAAACTACCAGGTGATCATGTCATGAGCATAAAATAACCCAGCATAGGTGTTTATTTAATTTTGAGCAATTCATTTCTTTCTGGCCCTCCAAAGATTCCTTATAGTTAGTGACCCTGATGAAGGACATAGTTAATTAAAACCCACACATTTGTCCAAGGAGCATTAGAGATCTAGTATTCAATTCTAGTTCTCTAGAACTATACAGCATCAAGGTAACCTAAGGGAGACTTTACTATAGAAATTTTAAAGACAGACCCCACATCCTCTAACAAGGATGAATTTCAGAAATCTGTACATGGCATTCTCTTTGAAATAGAAATTCCAATTATAGGTATTTATTCTAATTGCATAATCAGAAATGCCAAATTTACTTACAGATATGTTCAGTGAAGTGACATTTAGTATAGTTCAATAAAACAAAGTAAGATAAAGGTCAAAGAATAAAGAAAATATGAAATATCAGACAGCCACCAAATAGCATCAATTTTAAGAAGTGATGGGGAGAAGGCTCACTTTATATAAAATAGTATCACATAATACATACAGTATAATCTCATTTTATGTACCTTCCCCCAAAACACATATATATACACACACAGAGCACGGGAGCAAATTTATTACAATGGCAAAATCTCTGTGTATTATGGGACAATGGGTAGGTCTGTCTTACAATCTGCATATATTATTTTGCAAAGATTAATAATTATTATATTATCACAGTACCTAATGCTACCCAAAAAAACAAGTTTTGAAAATATTGATTTGATTTACTTGTCTTTTCCATCTAATATCATTGTTACTCTTTCTAAACTATGCTTTTTTTCTTAACCTTTTTCTTTTTCCTAAAAGGGGTGGAAAAAGAAACATTTCTTTATAATCCATTTCTATTACCCTTTCTCAAATCACCAATTCTAATACAATCTCTGGTCCATGTATAATTGCTCATTATTTTTCAGCTATTTGATTCTCACGTATGGAACACTTTAATTATAATCAAAGCCTTTGACTCAGTAATTTCATTTCTGGAAATCAACCAAAAAAGTAGAACCAATATATGTAACATTCATGGTAATGTTAGTAATCATAACCCTAGTTTGGAAAAAAAAGAAAAAGAAACTATAGGTCCCAAAACAATGAAAATTGCAAAAAAAAAAATATGTAAAGTAACAATACAAAATTAAAACATGTTTTAAAATAGCATGCTTATGTTATAATGTCAAATAAAAAATGATACAAAGGATTATATGATTATGGTGAAAGCTATAATGAAACTAAAGTACTAAGACTAAAAGAATTGTCAATTAAGAAATACACCTTTTCTTTTTTTCTTAAGAATTTTGATAGATACAAAGTATATTTTGTTAGAATTATGTTGTTATATATAGTATGTTAGTACTAATTTGTCAATTGACAATAAATTGAAAGAAAAACCAAAAGAAATATGACTAAAAGAAAATATTTAAATAATAATAGCAACTGACTTCAAGTGATAAGTTTATTGATTTCCTTCTTTGTACTCCTAATGTTTTCCAAAATTTTCTATAATGAATCTGCATAAACTTTATTTTAAAATAGCAAATATTTTTCTTTACATATTTTAGTAACACTGAATTCATAAAATATTTGCATAGATAAGCAGAATAGCAAACAAATATTCATTGATTTTTTTTTTATTTTTTATTGTTGGTTGTTCAAAACATTACATAGTTCTTGACATATCATATTTCACACTTTGATTCAAGTGGGTTATGAACTCCCATTTTTACCCCGTATACANATTTGAATTGTGCTGCTATGAACATCAATGTAGCAGTGTCCCTGTAGCATGCTCTTTTTTAGGTCTTTAGGGAATAGACCGAGAAGGGGAATACCTGGGTCAAATGGTGGTTCCATTCCCAGCTTTCCAAGAAATCTCCATACTGCTTTCCAAATTGGCTGCACCAATTTGCAGTCCCACCAGCAATGTACAAGTGTACCCTTTTCCCCACATCCTCTCCAGCACTTGTTGCTGTTTGACTTCATAATGGCTGCCAATCTTACTGGAGTGAGATGGTATCTTAGGGTGGTTTTGATTTGCATTTCTCTGACTGCTAGAGATGTTGAGCATTTTTTCATGTATTTGTTGATTGATTGTATGTCCTCCTCTGAGAAGTGTCTGTTTAGGTCCTTGGCCCATTTGTTGATTGGGTTATTTGTTATCTTATTGTTTAATTTTTTGAGTTCTTTGTATACTCTGGATATTAGGGCTCTATCTGAAGTGTAAGGAGTAAAGATTTGTTCCCAGGATGTAGGCTCCCTATTTACCTCTCTTATCATTGGTTTTTTAAAAGTGAATCGTTAACAGGTTAAAGAAACTCAATGTATAAATGTAACTTCCCCTTACCAATATAGACCTTTTTAATTGTACAGGCAATCGATATATCCTTATGTATTTTATCTAACTGATAAAATTAAAATTCTTACCCCATCTCTAACAACATTTTGAAATTTAAATTATGTATCTTTTTGGTATCATGAGGAAATAAATCCATGCTATGGAAAAAACAATAACAAACTAGAACATTAGCTCATGATAAACTTTATCCCTGGCTTCTCTTCCAAAACTTTATAGAAGCATAGCGAAATTAACAGATGTGAATTCTTCTAATCCTAACATCTGATTTAATTTTTCAAAATAAGCAATATTAATTTTTTCTGGCATAAACTTTACATTAGGGTATGCAATATATAAATTAGATATTAATCTGATCAGTCATTTCAAAATAGGTTTCTTCTATCCAACTTTCTTAGTCACCTAATAGGTTCTCAGTTCACAAGAACTTTTATAACACTGCTGGGGAGATAGTTGACTTGTAAGTCAATTAATTAGTTTAATGGTGCAGCAAAGGGGGCTAATGTCCTTCAAGGCATATTACCATTGTAAAGATGTGGGATTATGCATGATGGAATTTTGAATAGAGAAGCACCCTTTTCTTCACTGCAAAGATTTTGCATACTTTCAGAACTAGGAACTCCTTTCATTTTCATGACTATAGAATATTTGATGTTGCTTTTTAGGTCAGCTCCTGCTGGGTGCAAGTAGTCTCAGCTATAAACATTTTAGAGCTTGAGCGAACTAACCTCCCTCAAAAGCCTAAAATAGTAGAAAATCTCACACTCAACATGAAAGTTGTTGTTTGGTCTATTTATATTTTCTCGCTTCTTTGCATCAAGTCTTATGAAGTATTTCACTGCTAAACCACAGGAAATGGGACTGTAAAATAGAAGTTAATGTTAAAGATTCATATAGTAGGAAAATGGAAATTTAAAGACATTTCAGAGACAGAGTTACAGCATAATTTAAGGAATAATGCAGATTATGATATGTTTGGGGATTATGGTCCCCTATAGAGTTGATTTTATGCCAGCATTTGTTTTTTTCTAATGTGAGACATGTTATTTTGTGAGCTAATGACATGGATAAAAATAAATATTTAAAAATCAGTTATTCATCAGTGAGAATAGCTAACGAACGTACCCAACAGGTCCCTAACAAAAATATCACTTGAACTCTACTTAGAGGATTCCTGTGTTTATGTGGGTATAACAATACCTATATTTGATGATACTTCTGCACTGTGGACTTAATCGATGTACTGTATCTATTTGAGATTTATAAAATGATGCTATGAGGTACATACTGATAGTAAAATGGTTACTATAGTGAAGCAATTAACATAACTATCATCTCACATAGTTACTGTGTATGTGTCTGTGTGTGTGCATGCCAAGAGCAGTTAAAGTCTACTTATTTAACAAATATCTCTAATACAATCCAATTTTATCAATTATAATTTTCATACTGTACATCAGATTGTTTAGACTTCTTCATTGTATATATGTGCTATTTTCTATTTGCTGACCTACATCTCCCATTTCCTTCCATTCTGGTAACCATCATTTTATCTTATATCTCTATATATTTGGCCTTTATTTGTTTGTTTACATTCCACATATAAATGAAATCAGGCAATATTTTTCTTTATGTGTCTAGTTTATTCAACTTAGAAAATGTCCTCCAGGGAATAATATTCTATATTCCATGTCACCTATATAATGATTCTTATACATGCATGCTATATATATTCCCACATTTTCTTTATCTATTCATCTATTAGCAGACACTTAGGTTGTTTCCATATATTGGCTGTTGTAAATAATGCTGCAATGAACATGGACATGGGAGTAGATGTCTTTGTAAGGTGCTGATACACCTTTAGGAATACCAATGCTGTTTTCCAAAGTGGCTGCACAAATCTACATTTTCACCTAAGTGTACTGGGATTCGCTCTCTCCCACACCCTCACTATTTATTATGTATTGAATTTTTCATAAAAACTATCCTATTAAGCCCAAGGTAATATTTTACAATGATTTTTGTCTTCCATTTCCCTGATAAGTAATGATGCTGAAAATCATCTAATGTGCCCATTGGCCATTATGTCTTCTATGGAGTAAAGTGTCTGCTCAGGTCCTTTGCCAATTTTTAAATAGTGTTATTTGTTGTTTTTGTTTCTTTGTTTTATTATTGAGATGTAAGACTTCATAAATTTTACATAGGAAATTTTTATCAGATATGTGGTTTGAAAACATATTTTTCCAGTCCATAGATTGCCTTTTCATTTTGTTGATTGTTTCCTTTGCTGTATAGAAAACTTTTCTTGTGATATGGTCACATTTATTTATATTGCTTTTATAGTCTGAGCTTTTGGTATGATATCCAAATAATAATAGTCAAGACCAATGCCAAGACCATTTTGTCCTATGCTCTCTTCTGGGAATTTAATGATTTCAGGTCTTACATTTAGATTTTTTAATTCATTTTGACTTTAATGTATAGTGTAAGATAAGGGTCCAATTTCATTCTTTTACATTTGGAAATCTAGTTTTATGGGACCATTTATTGAAGAAACCATCCTTTCCCCATTGGTTCCTCTAAATGTCCTTGTCAAAGATTAGTTGACTATGTATATTTGAATTTATTTCTGGGTTCTTTACTCCATCTATCTGTTTCTGGGGTTTTTGTTTGTTTGTTTGTTTGTTTGTTTCTGTTGTTATTATCTCAGGTTTTTTTTAATTTGTAATTTTTTAATTTTAATTTGTTATATATGACAGCAACATGCATTACAATTCATATTACACATATAGAGCACAATTTTTTATATCTGGTTGTACACACAATAGAATCACACCATTCATGTCTTCATACATATACTTTGGGTAATGATGTCCATCTCATTCCACCATCTTCTGTTTTTAATGCCAGTACCATGCTGTTTGATTATCGTAATTTTACGCTACAATTTTAAACAGGAAGTGTGATGCCACCAACTTTGATATTTTTTTTCTCACTATTGTTTTGGCTACTTAAGATTTTTTGTGGTTCCACACAAATTATAGGATTTTTTTCCTATTCTTGTGAGAATGCCATTGAGACTTTGATAGGGATTAAATTGAATCTGTATATTGCTTTGTGGAATATATACATTTTAACAGTATTAATTCTTCCAATTCTTTAACACATATATCTTTACATATTTGTCTTCTTCTATCTCCTTCATCAAAGTTTTAATTACATAAATCTTTTACCTCCTTGGTTAAATTTATTCCTATGGATTTTACATTTTATAATATCTTAAATAGGATGTTTTCATAATTACTTTTTCAGGTAGGTCATTACTTATATATAGAAATGCTACTGATTTTTGTATGTTGACTTTGTATCCTGAAACCTTACTGAATTCATTTATTAGTTTTACCTGTTTTGTTGTATAATCTTTGGGGTTTTCTACATTTAGGATCATGGGAATAATTTTACTTCTTCCTAATTTGTATGCCCTTCTTTCCTGCCCTTTCTTTCTGACTGCTCTTGCTAGTACTTCCAATACTATGTTTAAAAGAAGTGGTGTGAGAATGTGCTTCACTGCCTTATATTATGTTAGTGGAAAATCTTTCAGTTGTTTTCTATCCATTATGATGTTGTCACTACTAGATCTGCCTTATAGGAAAAGCTTACGGAGTTCTTCTACCAGAAAGGAAAGGATGAAAAATACAGTCGTGAAAACATTTGAAAGAATGAATTCAGGAGTGGAGATGAATACATAATCAAATTCAGAATAGTTCATCACGGTAGTGGTGGTGTGTAAATTTTTCAGATCTCTAGTATGAAGATTAAACTTCGAAATAGATTAAAACAACTTTATAATAAGTTATTAATGAATATATAATATAGAAGATGTAAATTTTAACAATTAAAATATAAATTTTGTGTGTGGAGGGATAATGTCTAGAGAATTTTTATGCGACTGAATTTGTTATCAGATTAAAATAATCTATTATAAAATATTTCATATAAGCCTCATGGTAACCACACAGCAAAAATGTAGAGCAGATACACAATGGGAAAGAGAAGGAATCAAAACTTAGCACTTCAGAAGATCACTAAATCATAAAGGTAGAGAATAAAAGAGGAAGCAAGAAGCTACAAAATAACCAGAAAACAAATAGCAAAACAATAACACTGAATGTAAATTGATTAAACAATGCAAAGACATAGAGTGGCTGAATGGGATTTAAAAAAGAACAAAAATTAACTACATAATGTTTACCACCAATCCATTTTAGATTTTAAGGACACTCACTGACTGAAAGTAAGAGGATGGAAAAAGATATTCCATGAAATATTGACCCAAGGAGATTAGAAGCAGCTATGCTTAAATCAGATAAAACAGACTTCAAGTCAAAACTGCTATAAGAGACAAAGAAGTTCATTATTTAATAATAAAGCGGTCAATTTGTCAAGAAGACATAGCAATTATAAATACATGTGCACCCAACAACGGAGCACTTAAATATATAAATATTCATGAATATTAATGAAGACGTGGACAGCAATATCACAATACTAGGGGACTTCAATACCCTACATTCAGTAACAGGTAGATAAAATAGAAAATTACGAAGAAAATATTGGACGTGACTATGTTCACTTTGTTAGTCATTTGCAATAAGTAAACATTGCAGCTGGCTCTTATAAAAACATATGCACAAAAAGTCATTCTTAACCTAACAAGATGTTTTTAAACAATATTATTTAATATTATTTTAAATAGACTATTTTCAAACTACAGGTGTCATAAAATAATATTTTCAAGGGGGAATAGAAAGAACAAAAGAGTAATCATTAAGAAATTATATATGTGTGTTAGAATAAAAGCTTTTAAAACATTTAAAAATTATGTCTTTCAGTCTTTTAGTGGTATAAATCCAAAATCATTCTGTTGAAAACAGTTATAATGAATTAAAAACTAAAGGTACTTTGAACAAAATAGTAGTTCATTTTTACTAGAAAGAAAATAACTGATTTAGCTCATGTATTCTTATTTATACAAAGAAAGAAAAACTCTCCTTCTTTTATTAAATAGAAATAAAATGAAATATTAAGAGGTAGTGGTAGTTATCTTTAAGAAGATGGAAGAAATGATAATAAACAGACTGAGAATCACAAGTTGGGCACTGTATTATGAATGTTAGTAGGATATTATAAAAAAAGAAATCCAAGCAAAAAAATAAATTGAAAATCAGTTACATCTTGAAACTATTATTTTCTTTTTATAAGAAATAACTTGGAGTTGAAGCCTATAATAATATTAAGATTATAATCAAGTTTTTAATTTTTGCATCTGTCACACGAAACAAACAATGATTATCCTGTTCACAACATTGAATTAATGCTTCTGACATCCTAGCCCTAACACTCACTCTAACCTATTGAGTGAGCAATCCCACTGCTGGGTATACATCCAAAAGAATTAAAATCAGAATCTCAAAGAGATATCTACACCTTCATGTTTGTTATAGCAATATTCAAAATAGGAAGATATAAATGCAACTTGTGTCCATCAACAGATGAATGGATAAAGAAAATGTGGTATATAGACACAATGGAATATTAATGAGTCTTTAAAAAGAAGGAAATTTCACCATTTGCAATGACACTGATGAACCTGGAAAGCAGTATATTGAGTGAAGTTACAAAAGTAACTTAAGTAAGTTACAGAAATGCAAGTTAGTCACAGAAGGACAAATACCACATGATATCACTCATATGAAGTATCTACCATTGTCCAGCTCATATATGCAGAGAATACAATATTGCTTGCCAGGAAACAGAAATAGAGGAAATGGAAACTTGCTGTTCATTAGGCATAAAGTTTCAGTTATGCTAGATGAATAAATTATAGATATCTGCTATATGGCATAGAGCCTATAGTTGACAATATGGTACTGTGAACTTTATAATTTGATAAGAAAGCAGATGTCATGTTAAGTATTCTTACCACATACACACACAAAAAAAATTAAAAGCACACAAGAAAACTCTGGAAGGTGTTGGGTATGTCTATTACCTTAATGGCAGTGATGGTATCATGAGTTTTGCATATGTCCAAACTCACCAAATTATACCCAGGCCCTGCCCGTGGAGATAATATTGACTCTTAAGGAAAGAACAAAGATGCCAGCAAAAAGGACTGACTCAAGTCCCAAGGCCTGTGTAGAGGACTCTACCTGCAAACAATTTGTGGCCGTGCTTGTTATTTTATAACATTCTTAAAAGATTAATGTCTGCTTTAATACTCACTTAATTGGGCTGTCAACTCTTCTATGACTCCAATGAAAGATGGAAGCAGAACTTAATATCTCTATCTTATGTTCTAGGGCTCATGAGATTCACATTCTCTTGAGCCTTAAATACCTCTTTAGTGGAAAACGAGTCACTTGGAGGAAGCCCACATTTTTAGATACTTAGTACCTGACTTAGCCAGCTTATACTTTGACTAGTTTCTCCAATAACATTTGGTGAAGGATTTTTGTAATATATACTGTTATGGTACAGTTCTTAGCAGTGTTATTAGAGAAATCTTTTTAAATAAAGGGAAACAAATTGATAAATGTAATATAGGCACTCTGGTTTTTGTTTCAGACTAAGCCAAACAATTGTACAATTTCAAAATACTATCCAAAAATTCCTGTTATCAAAGCATAATTTTTATAATTTAATGCTCAAAGCATGGACATAGAATCAGAGATCTGGACTCAAAACCCATGCCTACCTTACTTGGTGTGATCTAGGGTGAGTCACTTGATATTACGTCTCAGTTTCAACTGTAAGAAAACCACAATGCTTAGTTCACAAGGTTAACCAAATGATTTGATGTAATGATGATTATAAAACAATGAGTGTTTAATAAATAACTATTGGTATTTTAAGTCAGACTTCCAATGGTCCTGAGTATATACTTCAAAAACACTTTAAAAATTTTGGTAAGAAATATTAAAGTCAAAATTTGCCATTAGACTTGATATTTTACTTAGGTATTGGTGAGGCTCATTTACTAACTACAGATATGATTTTTTTTCTTTAAGCCTTTTAATTTTTAAATGTTTATTTTCTAAAAAGATTAATTAGAATTTTTTAGAACCATCCATTTCTAGTTTCTGGAAAAAGCAAATGCCACTTTTAGGAATTACAGCTAAATCCTATTCAATAGGTGTCATTAGTTTTCCTACCATGGTTAATGCAATGGTATCAATTAGATTATTTCTCAGTAATAGGGATCCCTGATAGAGAACAAGAAAGAAGAAACATTACAGTGTTTAAAGAGGCCTGAGATACTTAGAATACCTTGACCCTTCCTGTTTTCTGTATTCAAAATGCCCAAGTAACAGCAAGAAAATGTTTCCCCAGCCCATAAAAGACCTAAGCTAAAGCTAGAAGTTTTCAGAAAATACATATTTATTATAAGCATCTAGACAAAAGAGAAACAGAAAGTAATCAGTGTTTCAACATAAAATACAGAGTAAATGGAAATTGTGTTAACAGAACACAACATAGGTGTGTTGTGTTTGTTTGTTTGTTTCATTTTGTTTTGGTACTAGGTATTGAACCCAGGGGGTTTTAATCACCTAGCAACATCCCCAGCCCACCCTTTTTTTTTCTTTTTTTGAGACAGTTCTCCCTAAGTTGCTTAGGGCCTCACTAAGTTGGTGAGGCTGGCTTTGAACTTGCTGTCCTCTTGCCTCAGCCTCCCAAGCCACTGGGATTACAGTCACCACCAGTGCCACCACACCCAGAGCAATATGATATTTTTGATAGGAACCCAGAATTGGGGGAAAAAAAGTAGAAAAAGTTCAATGACAGAGTAAAGTATCATTTGGTGCCCTGAGCAAACCTTTACTGAGAACCTGTTTAAGGGATCCTATTACAGAGGACAGTGAGAAAATAATGAGCAAAACATTTCAAGTGCTCACTGCACAAGGGGAGGGCACACAGGTAACAGATAAAAACAGGATGCACGAATAGCCCGGTAAGACATCCACACTGGAAGTACCTACCCCAGACTGGGATGAGAAAGGAGAGAGTAAATGATGAAGCAAGAGACAGACAACTAAAAAGACTAGGAAAAGTGTTCTAAATAGAAGTGGCACTTGCAAAAGCAGTAAGTGTTTGATAGGATTCAGGCTGCTTCCTACAATCCAGTGTGGTAAGAACAGGATAGGTACAGGGAACGGCACAAAATATACTGGGAAGAACGGCAGAGGTCAGGGCCTAGAGGGTCTCACAGGCCAGTCAGGAGATACATTTTGATCTTAAGGTGCTAGAAAGCCATGGTAGGAATGCCAATAAGGAGGTTGACATATAAGGCAATTGTCATGGGAAGACATATCCAAGATAGGATTAAGAGATACCAAGGACAAAGACTTAGTTTTGAAGAGTACTGGGAGAGGGTTTGAAGTTGAGCCTAAACTACTAGAATTGTAAAGATTTGTATTTCATCAAAAATAATCTAAAGGCTGAGGAACTCTGAAAGTACACACTTTGAATCCCAAATAAATAATGTTATAAATGTTTCTCAGAATATTTAAAATAGAACAAGCTTGTATTTGAAGAGACAAAAAAACCAATTGCTTTACTCAATAAAAATGTCTGAATGAACAGTTTATCTATATAATATGTAGAAAAATCCTAAACATTTCACAGTTCAGCGTTTAAAAACACAAAAATGTGGACATACACAGAAAAACAATTTTTCAGAATTTGGGAAAGGCCTTTCTAAGGATTTAAAGTGTGAATCATTTGATGTCTAATAGCAAGCATACAGGAAAAAATCTTAACCACAGCATAAAAGTCACATTTTCACAGATTCTCTAAATAGCAAAATATTATTCATTCACATTTCAGATTGTTTTTTCTTTTTGGAATAAAAATAAGCAGACTTTGAATTTTGTGAACCATAATTTATAAGTTTTCTCAGATAATGTACATATGTGTATAAGAGATGGATTTTAAATTACAAGTGCTAATTTAAATTGAATCTTGATCCAAGTGTTAAAACCATCTTTCTAATATTTCTAAGTTTATTTAATTTGTCTTTCCTTTCCTCTCTTATTCCTCCTTCCCTCAAATATATAAAAATGTTTGACCTCTCTACCAAAACCCTTCATACACAAGCATAGTTGTTTTAGGAATCTGAAGTTACAAATAGGATCCTTAAGGTAGAGATTATCTTAGTTTAAGAACTTTAATCCTGTGATTCTAATAATCAATGAAGAGAGAAAAGATGAAATGTGAATACAACAAAACAAATGTCTTAGGAGTAGGGTCTATTGTTAGTGGGGAAATGCTATTTTTATAGGCTCTGAAAGGTACAATATACTTGTCAAGACAGTTAGAAGTAACCTGGCTATTTCAACCATACCAATAAATCTGTTCGCATTAAGTAATTATAGAGTAGGAACTAAAAAGTAAGAAGGCATTAAAGAATATAAAATATTATGTATGCATCATGAACTTAATTTGGAATTCTTTGTGTTTCAGAAAATGTGGGAAGGTCAAAAAAAAGGTGGAGGTGTAAGAACTGAAAGAACTTCAAGTTGGCAAAAGACACGAACTGCAATTATACTCAAATGCCCTATTTAGAAAAACATCTTGAAGCCGTCCTCAGGTGTTAAAAGAAGGAGGTATTTGTTGACTACATTTTAATCTTTCCATTAATTAGTTATGCTTCAGAACTTATTCATTAAACTCCTTAGCACTTTTGACACACTAAAGAATTACGTACCTACCAAGAGACTGTAGAGAGGCAAGGATCCAAAAGAATAAAACTGCACCTGTTTTTGGATTCAGAGATTCTAATTAATTTTGAAATGACCTCCCTTCTCTACTTTTCAACTGGCAAATGTTTTGGTGTCGGAGACAGCAAGTCCTGCTAAGTAAAGATATAAAAACCTGATGAACTTATTCATTAAGGTAGAACCTAAAAATAGATGGATGAGTAGATGGAGACAAAAATTACAGTATACACCCTGCTCATACTTACTATTTTTCTTTACCAAAAAATAAGAAGAGAAAGAAAAACTAAAAGAAAGAGTCACCGAACTGTCAGATGTGATACTGGTTAAACTAGAATTTCCCCTCCCCCTTCCTTAAAACAGTACTCAAACATTTTGAATGTCAACCAAAAAACAAAAACAAAAACCCAATCTAATTACCTCTCAGTTGAATTAGTCTTTCTTAGAGGCCTATGGAAAAAGAAGAAAGAAGGGTGCCAGAGAAATACCCATGCAATTTGACTCATGAATCCAAGACATGAAAATTTCTCCGAATCACAAGATTTTTGAAGACGAAGAACAAAAAAGCACACACTCCAAGAAATAGAATGTGGCAGATAGATGACAAGGCTGGTCCAATACCCAGGGGCCCCGTGTTCATTTTTACTGTGTCATTGGGCAGAACCAGTTACCATTTTATTCTAAAATGAAAGGAAAATGCATTTTGTCTGTCTCACTGAGCAAATGATTCCATTTTAACAGACCCAGCCCAGAGGCACTGTACTCCGGGCTTTCTCCAACCTTCTTTCAGAAAAGGAGTTACCAAGGTGCAGCTGTAATGAAGAAAATGGTGCAAAACAAACGACCATGCATCTACAAGCTGAGGTAATTTACGGTGACAGTACTCACTCTCATGCAGTATATTTGATGTCTGTTTTCCCACCACCCCCCATTGACATGAACATTCAGGAAAATAAAAGACATCTGTCTCTTATCCTCCTCTTTAAGCAAACAAGAATGGTTGCAGAATGGAGATGCTTTGTTTTGCCACAAAGGATCATGTTGGTGATGTGTGCACTTCTTATGAAGCATTATCTATGCTTCCTTTATTCTCCAATTAACAAAGCACACAAGCACTAAGGAGCACTAAGCACACCCTGAGCACTAAGCACACAGAGGATTCCAAAAGCGCTGTGTTCTTTTTCTTGCGAATGCATTTTTTAAAAACAGCTCCTAGAAGAAGTTTAATTGTAACTGTAATGTTTGTAAGCAGTGAAGAAAAGGTTTACAAACAATGCTGTTCAGTCATTCACAAGCCTGGTCCATTTTCTATCACTCGATTTTTTACAGAAACTGTTTTCCTAGGAAAGGTCATTTCTTCTCGATTCTGAATTCTGTCTTCTTCAAGTAATTGTGCCTTTTGAAATCAGTTTTTCATTTTTGTGTTGGACTTGAAATCAGTTTTCAGTTTTGCTTTTATAGTTTCTAAAAATCCATCGGTCAATCTTTTCCTTATGAGAATAAGTGGCATTCAAGCTATGGTAGGTTGACCTCAGTAGCTAAAAATCCAATAGTTTAAAGATTGAGCTCATTTTTCACGAGACACAAACCATGAAAAATGTGATCAAAATGGAGTTGACATCCTGAAATTCTTATTTTACCTAAGAAAAAACAAGGGATGGTTCTTGTCTGACCTCATTTTGGCCTCTTTGCATACCTACGTGGATTTCATGATCCTGCATTAGATATTTGAGCAGAAAGTCATCTAAAGTTCACTTAGCAATTTTTTACCAAGCTGTATCTTCTACCCCGTGCCCACATGTGTACACTTCTTATTTTGTCACATGCACCATTGATTCCTTTGTGTCATTGTTAGCATAACTATTTCCTGGGTCTCTGAATTTTAGAATAAAGTTATTATTAGATAAATCATTTTCCTGGCTAATGAAGATGGATGGATAGAACAAGTTTTATAAACCTAAATGTCAGTAAGGGATCAGACTCATTAACTTCCTCCTCCTTCATCTTACTACTTAGGTACACTGAGATGAGGCAGAAAGATAAAGAGTAAGATGATGTATACTCGAGCTAACTTGTTTATGTATTAGCTGGGCAAGTCACTAAACTTTTCTGGGCCTTGGTTGGCTCCCCTCTTAAGGAAAGGGTTGAACTAGATAAGTCTATTACCCCTCTGAGACTAACTCCCTGAGTTACTAACTTGATGATCATTCCAAAATCCAGTTCACACTTACCAACATGGGATTATAAAGCACTTTGGGCTGTAAGCAGCTATAGCTTAAAGGTACTGTTCTACTATTGCCAAAGTTTAATCAAACCCTCTCACAGCCCATTAGGCTGTGACTGATACGAATGTTCTTTGCTGAAGCAGCATTCCTAGTTTTCACTGAGATTCATCACCTCATTAGTGACCCAATTTCCAAAATCACCAAACAAAGGAAATTTCTGTTTAAAAAAGCTGACAAGTGAAAATCTCTAAAACCATTCCACATTTACTACTACATTAGAAAAGTTCACAGTACCTAAAATAGCCACCACCTCGTCATCCTGGATGACTTCCAAGGATCCCGACACCACAAAGCAGAGGGCATCCACACTTTCTCCAGCGTGGTAAATGAGGTCCCCAGGAGCACAGTGAATGGTTTGGAACTCTACTGCCAAGGCTCGCAGACACCCATCGCTGGCCAATCGAAAAGCAGGATGTTCATTAAAAACCTTCCGGTTTAGATGAACACAGATATCAGCTCTCATGTCCTTGGGACAGATGGAGAGGACCTGAAGAAAGTGAGAGATGATTAAGTGAGAGGTAAAGAGAAAGGGGCCATTTCAGGAAAAAAAAAATCCAACAAATATTTATTGACTATGATGATGTCTACTGCATGTTCTACTAATTCCTGGGAAGGCAAAATTAACAAGACACAACTCCGGTCTCAAGGAGCTAATAATCTAGTGAAATAGGCTGATGTTCATGTGGGTTATTATAATACAAAACTCCATAATGAATGCTTCGAGAATCGGTCTCCCCATGACAAAAACATAGTCTTGTGGTCAGAAAGGGCCCCAGAAAAAAGTTACTACCATTTCATCAAAGAGCCAATTAAAAAATGATATTAACATTCATTTTAGTCTAATTGATATGTCACAACTATGTCATAACTAAACTGATATTTGATACTATGAACCATCCATTGTGGGCAGATTCATATTTGCTAACTATAATCAACCAAAGCACTTTGGGAATTCAACTTGCTAGCTGACATAGCTTTATTCTTATGTTTTCTTTTGTCTAAAATATTTTCCTTTTACACACATACACACACACACATATGTGTGTGTGTGTGTGTGTGTGTGTGTGTATTCAAGGATGAAAAAGGCATTCACCAGCCTTCCATAGGGCTTTGGTAACTGGAAATGTCAGCATCAGCAGGGGACACATCATTTTGCATAGGAGTCTTTGCTCCTTCCCATCTTTGACTCCTCGAGATTGCTGAGGGCAGTAGCAGAATGCAAGCTCTAGGCATCCTTTAGAAGAGGGACACATGGCAGAATCATTCTTAGAAAGTGAGGCATAGAGAGCTTTTATTGGCTTTTATTTCCAACAGGGCATTTAAATACCCTGGTTAAAATGGACAACCTCATCACATTTAATCAGAACATTACTGAGCTGGATGTGATTACAGAAGTCGCCACTACCCACTTCTGAGATATAGTTGTGAACTCATTTAGAGACCTTCCCCAACCCCCTTGGTAACCTACTCTTTATAATGTTTTTCTTTGATAGGATTTCAGTGGGAATAAAGACAGTGCTTATATCATAAGCTCATTACAAAAATTAAGTAAAAGGGCATGAATACACTCCTGTTTAGCCTGGCTAAAAGGTTAAAGAAATGCTAGCTTTTATTATCCCTTTGGAACACGTGTATTTCTACAGTTTATTATTGCTTTACTTTCTTCAAAAGCAACTTACTTGTTTCACTTTCCACCCCTGTCTAAAGCCTACATCTGGGGGGTTTGTTAAATTTCCAAATGGAATTAAGAAAATATTTTATTATGTATCTGAAGATATTATAAGCACTCAAGTTGAAAGTGAAATTTGGTCCAGGAAAGCAAAAAACTAAAATAACATATTTTTAAAATACACATATACATACACATTACACTGAATAGTTTAATGGAAAATGGACTGCTCTGTTTCTATCCATTTACCACAAAGGACTTTTTTCATTGTTTTAGATTCATTTGGTTAAGAGTCATTTTCTGTTCTTTTAGTACTTTCTTTTAGCATTCATATTACAATTGGAATTTTTCAATATTTACAATATTCTCTGTTAAGTGGCTTTTCAAGAGAGGATTTTTTATTATATTTTAAATGCATCATCTCTATTTTGTTTTGCTCCACTTACGACCCGAGCTCATTGATCATTGTGATGGATGGTATATACTTATGTCTGGAAGCTCTAGGTGGCAAGTCAAAACCAAGTGTTAAAATAGGTCAACCAGTCACACCCAGTGGAAAGCTTCTTCCCCTACCCTACATAGAATATGTGCCTGACATGGTGTGTCTGCTATCAAAATGTAAGTACAGCATTATTTACCCTGGAAATGAAAACACTAATAACTTTCTTAAGCAAGGAAAAATTTAGTTTTATGTGATAGAATAAAAATATCATTCAAAGTAGCTCTTAAACTTAGACCAGTGGTCCCAGTTTCAATGTATTCTGTCTTGACTGTCAGATCCAATTTCTTCTGCTCAGGCTCCCTAATGGGCATCTTATAGTACCAACAAATACAATTACATGGCAGAAGAAAATATTCAGGTTAAAAGTGACTTTTGTTTGTTTCCAGAGTTGATTATTTCTCCCCTCTTCACATCAGGATAATTATAAATTAAATAGATTCTTAATTAAGAGAGGCAATAAGTTTTCCCTTTGGAAGAGCTATGACTATATAAGGAACCATTATGTAGAACTTTGCAAACCAGCCCTGAACAAAAAAAAAAAAAAAAAAAAAAAAAAAGAGAATGCCACATTTTGAAAAATAAAAACTCTTTGATATTATTTATGATAATTATTAAAACCAAGGTCAAGTGGTATCATAGCAGATATCCCTCAGGCTCCAAAAGTCTAAACTCAACACTAAGATAAAACGAATTGGTAGTAAAACAAATATGATCATGTTATCGCTACTTTCTTAAAATATCTGATGCCTTGCTTTCCCACCAGGTAAAGCCAAAATTCTAACCAAGCACAGAAGGCTCTGAACCTCAGGAGCCTCCACCCCTACTCCCTCCCTCCAAGGCCACATCTTTCTCCCCACCCAATTTGCCATGCTCTCTCCTGACCCTCACATATGCTTTCCCCTTCTCAAGCACAACCTATCCTCTCTTTTTCTACCCAGTCTTCTCTGATATTTGTCAAAGCACATAGCATCCCTTTCTTGGCCATAAATACAGTTTCTACACAGAATCACCACAAAATTTAGGAATATGTTAAAGACAAAAATGAGAGTCAGAGGTGTTGTGATTTGTTGTTATTTTTTAATAACATAAAATAGTAACAGAATTATTACTAGAGATTTTACACATTTGTCTTCAGCTACAAAATATATTTTTAGTATTTTGAAAAAAACATACCTTATGCCCAATATATAAGACAGATACAAGCAAAATCTATGCTGGAAGAATCCCTGCTGGGCAGCCATTCATTCATTCAACTACAGTTATTGAGCACTGCTTTGTCTATGTGTGTTAATACTATGCAGTGCCTTATCCAATGCTCCATTTTTACAGATAAGGCAAATGTATCTTATAAATATTATGTGATCTTCTGAGGTCTTTTAAACAAATTACTAGCAAAAGTTCTTGGGTCCTATCTCTGAAGCCATATTCCCGAGTGAAGATCAACCAGCAATAAAATATAACATCTGACACATTTGGATGTTTTTGGTTCTCTATGTACTGCAAGAACATAAATACTGATTTCTAGAAACTATATAAGGTCAAATAATTCAAATCCATAGTTTATTTATAAGCTATTAATACCCCACTTCTACCACTGAATAGCCAAGATTTTGTTGGAAATTTGCTTTCCATTTCTACATACATTAATTTTAGCTTCAATAAATGTATTGCATATTTGAATGTGTTGATAAAGACATAAGAATTTGTTGCTAAGTTCTTTATATTCCATTATTATTTGCTAAGGGGAAGTCATCTAATCTGAAATGCAAGTTTCTGTGAATAAATGAAAAGGACTTGAGTTAGATATTTAGAGTGAATTTTTGATAAATGTTTCTCCCCTCTATCACCTTGATCCATTATGGTATTAGTAATGTTGAAAAACCTTAGAAAAAGAGGGACTCTAAATATGATAACCACCACAGAAGCCAAGAAATTAAAGTAAGATCCACTAAGGAAATATTGATTACAGAGAGTCAAAGACACGGAGTTTTGTCCTTTCTCTTAGATACTCTGTGAATATATCTTAAAATGTACCCTAATATTCACTACATAAAATATGCAACATATTTTATATATCTTGCATAACAACTTTTGTTATCCTCTGAAGTTTTATTTCATGCTATGATCACTCAAAATTATAATCAATCAAAATGTACATGCCATAAAATACTTAAAAATACAATTTCAATCATTCATTGCATATTATTCCATCATAGTCATAGCACAATTTAACCATCACATTACATTTAACATCGATATATCCTGCTTTCCCTTTCATAAACCTGGATACAACAAATATCCTGCTTATATCAGATCATCAAAGCACAGATTTTTAGAAATAAAATTAGTGAGTAAAATATAAAGCATGTTTAAGGCTCTTGCAAAATTGCTTCTCAGGAAAAGGTGTACTAAATTTCTCTAACCAATTGTGAATGAGAGTATCTTATATGGTCTCAATAATCTCAGTCTTTAATCTCCCATATGGATTTGAAAGAGAAAAGGCAATTTCACCTGAAAGAAAAATAGAATTTCACAGGATAATAAGGTGCAAGAGCTTCCGCCTCAGTGGATTACTGCTCCTGCTCCTCAGTTCACAAACCTCTAATGTGCAAATGGCGATGAAGAAGACGAGTGTCTGGAGGGAATGAATTAAGCATGGCTTTTCCTGAGGTCCCTTACTGTTATAAGATAAATTATCTTATTGATTCTCTAGAAAATCCTCCATTCAGAGTACAGTGTCAGCTATTTTTAATAATAACTGATAAGTCAAAATGATCCCATTTTCTTTCACAGAACAAAGGATATAAACATATTAATGACATTTTGATAGGCAATGAAGCTACTCCTGACATTCTTCAAAATTCCTCTTTATTTTCATGCAATTAAGTCATGCACTGCTAATTAATCTCTCCTCAGGAATCCAACTGAATTGATATTAGTTAGTGAAAAATCAGTGGAAGGAGTCAAGCAAATGACATTTCCACATAAAACATTTTTACAGTCCTTCCTAAATATAAGGAGCTCTAAGATAGTAAAAAAAAAAAAATGAAGTAGATCTTCACAGGAATTTTATTTTCACTCATTTTACAAGGAGAAAAGAAAGTTCATTTTTATTTGGAAAATAAAAAATACAACCAGGCAGTCATACAAAACATGGGGAGCTGCTGTCGGATGTTAACCAGTCTCCAGGGGTGTCAAAACCTCCAAGGAATTAACCCTGGAACAATGTAATGAAATGAAACCAAAATAAATTAACTTCCATTATTTAAAAGTAAAAGGTAATATTTAGCAACTGAAATCTGATACAATCAGTGAAGAATTATAGGTTAAAATCCAATGGTTTCACTTTAGAGATTAATTTCTTTGAAACAGGGTCCATTTACCAATGAAAGTCCTAAGAATATTGTTTCCAAAATATAGGGACCCAAACTTACCAAATTTTTTGGAATCTTGGTTTTGCAGTTAAGGAGTAAAAAGAAAGAAACAACAATTGTTACCATCATTTGCTAACTTGTTTAAGCCACAGATATTTTTAGCTATTAACTTTCCAAAATCAGGGCTCTGGTCTTAGTCTCACATCTGTAATTTCTTATTTACAGAATCTTTGACTAAGCATTTTTCTATACATCTAAAAACATTTTCTAAAATTAGAAAGATATTTTTAATGTACTTAATTCATTACCCAGAAGAGTGGAAACGATATTTTTCCTACTGGCCATGATCTTTTTAGTCACCTGGGACAAGCAATGTTTCCAGCTTCTTTAAAAGAACGAGCTCCTTCAAATACCATAGTGGGAGTAAATTGGAACTATCACTTTAGAAAATTATCTGGAGATAATAACAAAAGTTGAAGCTATGTATACCCTTAGACCCAACAATTCCACTTCTAGGAATATGTGCAACAGAAACATCTATAGGCATGCACCAAACCCCATAGACTAGAGTGTTTATAGCAGTACTGTTCACAGTAGCCCCACATTGAAAACTACCCCAAGAACAATAGCCATTTAAATAGATAAATACATTGTGGAATGTTCACACAATGGACTGCCATTGAGAAGAGAGAATGAAAGAGGTGACTATATACAATGTAAATAGATGGATTTCAACAACATAGCTAACTAAAAGAGCTTGAAACAAAAGTGTATATTGTTCATGATTCCATTTATTTAAAGTTCAAAAGCTGGCAAAACCAATTTATGGCACTGAAAATCAAGATATAAGTTACTCCTGAAAGAAATAGCTGGTTAATGCCTATAGAACACATGGGAAGAGCACCTCTGGGATTCTGGGAATGAGGTTTGGGGGATGCTGGCTACAAACCTATGTGCACTTTGTGAAAACTTCTTAAGCTGTTAGTTGATAATACAATGTGTTCAACTTTCAGTATTATACAATATTTCAATTTCAAAGGTTTATTTTACAATTTTAAAAATTTAATTTACAAAAATGACATGTACGTATTCTTACTACACACACAAAAAAGCTAACATGTAAGATGATAGAAATGGTATGTATTTATCAAACATCACATGGTACACCTTAAATACATTCAATTTTTATTTGTCAATTACCTTTCCATATAGGTGGGAAAGGTTTACTTTAAAAAACAAGCTACCTCAGACAAGACAGTCATTATCTAAAGAAAAAAATAAGGGAAAAAAATAAGGGAAATGAAAAGTATAGCTACCAAATCAATATGGACAATTACTTCCAAAATGACTGTGCTTAAAAAATTTTATGTATAAATCTACTATTCTTCCAACAGAACAAACTGAAATTCCTAAATGTACACGTCAGCTGCTTTCCAAATTCTCTCTCTCTCTCTTTCTCTCTCTCTCTCTCTCTCTCACACACACACACACACACACACATCCAAATATAGAAAATAAAGGCAGTCAAAACTGGTCACAGAGTAGTAAATGAAGCAAGAGATATGTGGGTAGACTATATTTTTACTACATCTAATTCCCATTCCAAAATTGAGATCTGATTCTATTAAAGAATATAAAGATATTGTCATATGTGTATATATATATGTATGTGTGAATATATATACACATATACACATATATATTCACACATACATATATATATATACACATATGTGTGTATAGTCAGATTTAATCATCAAGTGTATAAAAATAATAGCTATGAAGTTATCTTGAAAAGATTGGGAAATTATTAAGTGGTAGGAAAATTAAATTGAGAAAGCAAAATACCAACATTTGAGCAACTGAAATCATCACACTGAAACATTTTTTTCACAATCTAGTACTCATACAGATGACAGATATGGTATATGTATGAGTGTGTGTATATACAACCTGTGCATGTGTAAAATGACTATGTACTGTATAATCAGAAAGCTTTCAAAGAGCACAAGCTCTTTCCCTCTTCAAATATGCTGACATTTACCAGACTAGTCCCTGATCAATACATTTTTTACTGAGTTAAGCCTGTTATGTTATTACTTAGAGTTCAAAGACAAGAGCAATATTTGACTGAACTTTCTGGTAAATTGAACTTCTCACTTTTAGTAAAGTTTGCTTCTAAAATTTAACTTCCTGAGACCAGAATAAACAAAGGGAGTATAGTTATTTAAGTATTTATATAGCCATGTATGCTCCCTATAACATTCTATGACAGTAATTCATGCATACATAGAATATAGACAACATGTAGATTATAATAAATATGATAAACTCATAAAATTTATAGCAAATATAATTCTTAAAATTAATATAATGAAGAGTTAAGCATCAGAATGAGAGAAGATACTTGTAACACATATATGTTACAAAGGAATCATGAAAAATCTATGGAAAATTCCTAAAAATTTATAGCAAAAAAAGGCAACACAGTTTTTTTAAAGGCAGACTTAAACAATTCACAAAAAGATTATCTGCATGAGATTTTAAAAGATGTGGGAATGTCTTTATCAACTCTGCCTTGCAGGAGTAAAGAATCGTTGGTTAGTTTCATTTTGAAGCAGTTTAAGCATGCCACCCTGCTTTTGAACAGCCAAGTTTCTACCAAGAATCTCCTGACAGATTTATGGGAGTTCCTCTCCCTAGAAGGAACCTATTTTTCTCTTACTGCTTTCAAGATTCTCTTTTTATTTTTTCCTATTATATATATATTTAAGGTGTACAATATGATGTTTTTTTTTCTTTTTAAAATCATTTTTTAATTTTTAATTTTAATTTGTTATATGTGACAACAGAATGGATTACAATTCACATTACACATATAGAGCACAATTTTTCATATCTCTGGTTGTACACAAATTAGAGTCACATCCTTCATGTCTTCACACCTATACCTAAAAGGAAAGAGAAGGGAAATTGCATGGAAATGGAAGGAGACCCTCATGGTTATACAACATGATGTTTTGATATACATATACATGCAGTATATGTATATACATATATAGTAGTAAAATCAATACTATAGTTAATTAATAAACAGTCACTCTTCTGTATTGCAAAAGAACCTCAAATCTACTCCTCTATCAAAACTCCTATATATTATACAATATTACTAAAGACAGTCCTCATGTACATTAGATCTCTAGTTCCCACTACAGGTCTGCTAATTTGTAGTGTAAAACTCCATCTCCCCATTTCCTCTCCCTACCACTCCTCTGCCCTGGTGAGAACCATTTTATTCTCTACCTTTCTATATGTCTTTTATTTTCAAATTTCACATGAAGTGATATTATGGAGTATTTTTCTTTCTCTGTATGTCCTATATCATTTAGCATAATGTTCTCTGTATTTGTTTTTTTAATATCTTTATTTTGTTTTATGTGGTGCTAGGGATCAAACCCAGTGCCTCACACATGCCACTGAGCCACAATCTCAGCCCCTGTATTTGATTTTTGCCAGTTTGGGATGATGTGTCTTGAGGACTTCTGTGGGTTAAACCTGATTAGAGATCTTTGAGCTTCATGTATGTTCATGGCCATGTCTGGGGAGTGTTTGTCAATCTTTTTTAAAGCTTTCTTTCCATTTCTTCTCCATCTCTTCTCTTCCTGAAACTATCATAATGTATATGTGGGTTTACTGGATGCTGTCCCATAAGTTACATGAGTTTTCTTTCCTTTTTTTTCTTCTCCCCACCCCTTTAACTAGATATTTTCAAATGACCTGTCTTGAGTTCACAGATTCCCAAGTCTGCTATGGTCACTTTATATCACATCCTTCATTCATTGTATTCTCCTGCTTCAGAACCTGGTTCTTTTTGCAAACCTCTTTATTGAACTTCTTCTTTTGTTCATGCATTGTTTTTCTGGTTTCATAAACATGCGCGCACACACACACACACACCATACAAATATTATTTGACCTTAAAAGGAGAAATTTTGCCATTTATGACAACACGGGATGAATTGAGGACATTGTACTAAGGGAAATAAGTCAGACAAAGAAATACAAATGGCTTATGATCTGATTTATATGTGAAATCCAGTAAACTTAAACCAATAGAAACAGAGAGTAGGAAGGTGGAGGGTCGGGGCTATAGGGGGAGGAAAAGGAAAGATGTTGGTCTTTCAAAAGGTACAAACTTACAGTTGTACAGTGCATAAGTTTTAGAGGCCTAATGTATAGCCTACTGAATGCAGCTAATAATGTATATTTCAAATTTTATGAGAGTAATTTTAAGAGGTCTCACCACACACAACACAAAGGCAACTGTGGGGTCATGGGTATGTGAATCAGCTTTATTGTGGCGATCATTCCCCAACACACACACATATCAAGACATGATATTTCACACCCTGACTACATATGATTTTATCAATTATTTCTCAATAAAACTAAAAATTTAGCTGGGCATGGTGGCACACACTTATAATTCCAGCAGTTCAGAAGGCTAAGGCAGGAGGATCGTGAGTTTAAGGCCAACCTTGGCAACTTAGTGAGGCCCTAAAGAACTCAGCAAGACCCTGTGTCTAAATAAAATGTGAAAAAAGGCTGGCGATGTGGCTCAGTGGGTAAGTATCCCTAGGTTCAATCCCCTTTACCAAAACAAACAACAACAACAACAAAAATCCTAACAATTAAAGTAAAATAAAATTTCTTTCTTTAAAACAAAATATTTTTAAAAAGAGGTCAAAACACATTAAGAATGGAAAATGCAATGCATTCTGCTGTCATATATACCTAATTAGAATAAATAAATAAGGAGTGGAAAATGCAAATCCAAAATGCAATAGGATACAAGTACACACACATCACAATGGCTAGAATGTATGTTGGTCAACAATTCACCAAGGCTTCTAGAACACAAAGAGCAACTAGAACTCTTATGTAGTCTGATGTCAATGTCAAGTGCTACAACCACTTTTCAAAACTATATGGCAACTTCCAATAAAACTAACAAACCTCCAACAGTATAACCATCAATGTCCCTCCTAGGCGTACATAGTAGAGAAGGGTGTGGCTATGTTCTTAAAAAGACACATGTAAGAATTTCACAATATCTTTGTCACACTGTTTTAGTCAGTTTTTTTTTTCTCACTGCTGTGACTAAAAGACCTTACAAGAACAATTTTAGAGGAGGAAAAGTTTATTTGGGGGCTTACAGTTTCAGAGGTCTCAATCCATAGACAGCAGGCTCCATTCCTCAGGACTTGAGGTAGGAGGAACTTCATGGCAGAAGGGTGTGACAGAGGGAAACAGCTCACATGACGATCAGCAAACAGAGAGAATCTACTCATCAGATACAAAATTATACCCCAGTGGCATGCCTACAGGGACCTACCTCCTCGAGACATACCCTACCTACCTTCAGTTACCACTCAGTTAATGCCATCAAGGGGTTTAATTCACTGATTAGGTTAAGGCTCTAAGAACCCAATAATTTTTCCTCTAAGCCTTCTTGTATTGTTTCACACATGAACTTTTGGGGGGACACCTCACATCAAAACCATAACACATACAAAGAATTAAATATCCCTACTCTGAAGATTCACAATCCAAAATGCTCCAAACTCTGAAACATTTTGAGTGCTGGCATGTTAAAAGTTTCAGGTTTTAGAGCATTTCAGATTAGGAATATTCAATTAATAGAGTCTGTACATGTATTCCAAAATTTAAAATAAAATCTAGAATCTGAAACACTTCCAGTCTTAACCATTTCAGATAAGAGATACTCAACCTACAACAGCCTAAAATTAGAATGAACTCTAATGTCCATCAGACATAGAATAAACAAATAACCTTTAGTAGATTCATACAACTGGATACTACACACATAATGTATGATTCCACTTAAATGAAACTCAGTGGCAAAATAGTGACTATATGAATCAACCCCAATGTCTACCAACTGATGAATGGGTTTAAAAAAGTAGCAAATGCATGCAAAAATATATTGTTCTGTAACACAAAAGAAAACTAAATAATAATATATTCCATAACATGGATAAACCTTGGAAACAGGCCAAGTTCAAGAAGCTAGTCACATAGTCACACAGATCACACAGTATATTATTCCACTTAAATGAAATGATCAAAATAAGTGAATTTATACGGACAGGAAACATAGTAGTCATCATCAGTGGTTCAGTAGAAACGGTCACAGAAAATAACTGCTACAGGGAATAAAATTTCTTTTGGGGGGGTGATAAAAATGTTCTGGAATAAACAGTGACAGCTGCACACCCTTGCAAATATACTGAAAACCACCGAATTGTACCATTTGAAATGGTACATTACATGATGTGTGGATTAAATCTCAAATTTTTAAATGTGATTATTTCATGGGGAGCAGAAGTAACTGCCTGCACAAGGAAATAAAGGAGGCTTTAGACTGCATAAAAAATGTTTTTAATCTTAATTCTAGTAGTATTTACATGGTATTTACATATGTAAAAATCATGTATACCTATGATATATATACTTTATGTGGTATGCATAATTGTATGTAGACTTTTCTGGCATATAAGAATATGTGAAAAATCATTCCTATGACATTCTCCAACCACTAAAAATACAAACAAGCCAATGTCAAAAGTGAGTAGCACCATCTATAGAGTAGAACATCTCAGAAGATATAAGTACCTCATTTCATTCCATAATTCTATATTTCTGGTGTCTATTATATGTGGAACATGTACAGGAGTTACATTAAAAAAATAGCTGTAAACAGCTTTCATGTGCAGGTTACCTATCAATTGAACCAGGAAAACAAGACAAACTATTATTCAAAGTTACAGGGAAAGGCTAATAGGCTGCAGTGGGAATCCAGCTCAGAGCAGGGGATGAGAAATATTTGAGAAACAAGAAGCTGATCTACACAAGTCAAAGCAAAGTGGAAATAAGCCTATTTTGCAATTCTTTAAACTTTATGACTATAAAACTCCTATCTTCACTTTATATGGCAGAAACAGCATCTCTTAAATAACTGATATATCATAATGATTTCTATTGCTAACTGCAGAGTCTAAAATTCTAATTATGATTAGATCAATGTCATTGATAGATTATAACAGCAAAACAAAACAGCAAGCATTTCTAGTTATTGAATTGTTTACCTAGCACTGTAAATGCTGACATGGTGGTTAAAATGGTATTAGGACCAACTTTTCTTTATTTGCATGATCCCATTAAGTAGCATAGGGACAACATTAAGAAATGCCTTCAATACTGATTAGTATTCTACAACATCCCAGATGCCAAATTATCATCTCTTTGAAATAGCATATTATATTGATGTTATTAAAAGGGGCTTTGCGGGAAAGAGTCCCAACTTGAATTTTTAGCTCATGCATTATTTACATTGATATTTGTCACCAATGTCTTCATAGCTGAGAAACTAGACATGTCCATAACACTATTTATTCAGAAATCAGACTTGTCACAATTTTCATCATCCAGAAAATAACCCTGAATACCAGAGTAAGAAAAATACAATGAGTAGGGGAAAGACTGCCACCAAGCATGCAGGATTCACTTGTAACAGAGTCCCTCATGCATCACTTAAAGCCTCAAGGAATCTGTTGGAGCCCCAGATCCTGCAAACATGCTCTGGTTTCTGTCTACAGCAGGACAAAGACAGCAGACTGATAGAAATGCTGCTGGTGGTGAGTGTGCTGACTGTCAGGAATAACAATAGATGACAGCCCAATGCCAAGGAAATGTTCAAAAGCGAAAATGTCATGATGAACACACAGAAATAAAAATTAAAACCACAATACCATTTATAATAATGCCAAAGGAAATGAAATACATAGTATAAATCTAAAAGAGCAGGAACAGGATATATATCCTGAGCCCTACAAAGTGCTAATAAAAAAATCTAAATTTATAGAGAGATGTTGGTGAATCAGAAGACCCAACATATATGTGAATTCTCCCTACATTGATCTATAAATCTAATTCAATTCTCCACAAAACCTCTAAAGACTTCATGTAGACATAACAAGCTATTCTAAAATTCATATTTTAAAGCATGAGACCTAGAAAAGCTAAGACCATTGGGAAAAAAATTAATAAAAGAGAAATCCCTTTACTCAAGACTGTAAGACACAACCTAGCCATAGTCATGCAGATGTGGTATTCACATAGGGATAGACATAGAAAACACAGAAATAGACCAACACAAACACACCTAACATATTTTTTTTTTTTTTACAAAAGTGCAAAATCAATTCAGTGGAGAAAAGACAGTGTTTCAACAAATGATGTTGGAGAAATGAAACATCATTGATCAAAAAAACAAACAAACAAACTCAACTTTAACTCCACATCTTGAAATATTAACTCAAAATGCATCATGAAGTATAAAATGTAAAACTAAAAACTTTTCAGAAAAGACATAGGAATAAATATCAAAAACCTAAGGCCGACCAGAGTTCTTAAACTTGACACCAAAGGTAAAGTTCATAAAAAGAAAAATTGACAAGCTATACCTGGTCAAAATGAAAAACTTTTCTCTGTAAAAAGTCTCTGTGAACAGATTGAGAAGACAAACTACAAAGGGGAAAAAATGTTTGCAAAGCATGTATCCAACAAAGAACTAGTGACTAATACATACAAACTCTCAAAACACTTCTTAAAAATCCAACTATAAAATGGGCAAAAGGTATGAACAGATGTTTCACTGAAATAAATACACAAATTAAAATAAAAGCACGTGAAAATTGGCTGTTAGGGAATACATATTAAACATAAAAATATGATGCCACTGCTCACTAAAATAAAACATAGTGATAGCTCCTGTTGATTGTTAGGATATAAAGAAACTCAGTCTCTCATATGTTACCAACGAATATCCAAAATGGCACAGATACCCCAGAAAATGTGTGCTTATCATAGGATCCAGCAATTGCACCCTCAAGCATTTTTCAGAGAAATAAAATTTAATGCTACACAGGATACTTCACACGAATGTTTCTAGCAGCTCTATTTGTAATAGCTCCAACCTAGAAACATACAAGTTCCTTTCAATCAGTGAATGACTGAACACATTGTGGTACATTTACACCAGAGAATACTATGCAGCCATGTAAAGGAGCAAACTACTGATATATGCAACATCTTGTATAGAGCTCAAGGGAGTTGTACACAATAAAAACAGCCAATCTCACAAGTTACATGATTCCATGCATACAGAATTCTTGAAATGAAAAATTTAAAGAGAACAGATTAGAGAGATGTGGGGAAGAGAGAAGTACATGTAAAAGTGGATGAATCTGAAAAGGGCCAATAATTTGTATCAATATCAATTTCCTCGTTATGATGTTATTCAAGTTATATAAGATGTTATTATTGGGGGGAGCTAAGCAAATAGTATATAGAATCTCTTCAAATTGCATCTTACAAGGACATGTGAATCTATGCTTATCTCAAAATAGAAATGAAAATAAAAAGCTAAGTTTCTCTTTGGGGACCTTGTGAGGGAGGAATTACTAGCTCTTCAAGCACCAGAAAGCCGAGAACATCCACCAATGAACATCAGGGCATTACATATGGTGCTAGCAACACATTTTTAGGAAGCCTTACTTTGCAACAAAGCCAAAAATTCTTGAGAAGGCCCCTCAAGAGGAGAACTGTCTATAATCCCTGGATTTCCAATGTGCCAGCTTGGTAGGAAGATCTGTTCAATCTTTCTGGAAACAATTATAGTTCTCCCTCTGTCACAGGGAAGACCAACACCAAATACCTGACCGGAGCCATTGTTCGCCTCCAACACACAACACACAACTCCCCACACTCCCCACCCCTCCACAAAACAAAAACTTCTCTAGGAAATCAACTTACTTCTGTTATTTGCAACAGAATTTTCTATGAAATATTCCAGAACACTGTGATTGAAAATGGCCCTTAGTGATGTTTTATGCTGGAATAAAATATTCATACTGTTAATTTTCCTTTTAATTACTAATTTACTTATATCAGGTGTACAAAACTCCATCTAATCCAATCAACAAGCTAATGTGATGGTTCAGATCTTAAATTTCCCCTAAAGGTCATAAGCAGAAAGCTTGGTCCCAGTTTATGGTACTACTAGGACATGTTGGAACCTTTAGGAGTGGCACCCAGTAGAAGGAAGTCTGATCATTAGAGCATGCCCTTGAAGGGGATATTGGGACCTCTTGCTCCTATTTCTTTGTTGAGAGCCACAGCCGAGTTGGATGGTGCCTGGCATTGCCAGAAGGAGTGGTTGAGAGGTGATGCCAGGGAGCCATTAAGATGATGATAATTAAGTTATAACTGCTGTGACTGGATGATGCTGGATTGAAACAGAGTTTCAACTGAGTTGTATATAGACCTCTGCCGTCCGGCAATAGGGCAGCTCCGACAATAGGGCAGCTCCTGCTGCCTGGGCGCCCTCTACTTTGGAGTTCCCCTTGAGTTCTCGGAGAGCCTGGTTGAGGGCGGAGAGAGTTCCCCGGGAGAGCGCGTGGAGTGCCATGCCATGAGAGTTCCGGCAATAAAATAGTTCCTGTTTGAACCTACAAGTGCCCAGCCAGACTGTGGCAATGCCCTTGAAGGGGATATTGGGACCTCTTGCTTCTCTCTCCTTCCTTCCTTCCTTCCTTCCTTCCTTCCTTCCTTCCTTCCTTCCTCCCTCCCTCCCTCCTCCCTCTCTCTCTCTCTCTCTCTTTCCTCCCCTCCCCTTCCTTC
>NW_025999900.1:2350650-2351932 GCF_001458135.2 Marmota marmota marmota
TCCTTCCTTCCTTCCTTCCTTCCTTCCTTCCTCCCTCCCTCCCTCCTCCTCCTCTCTCTCTCTCTCTCTTTCCTCCCCTCCCTTCCCCTCCCCTCCCCTCTACTTGTCTCTCTCTCTCTCCTCTCCTCTCCCCCTACTCCCCCCACCTTCCAGCTGCCAAGAGCTGAGCAGGTTCGTCCACCATGCACTTCTGCCATGATATTCTACCTTACCACAGACCCAAATGACCATGGACTGAAAACTTCTCTGAAACTGTGATCCAAAGGGCTAATTCACTGAGGAGAAAGAAGTATTAAAGAAAAAGAAATAACTCCTTCCCCAAATGAGTCTACACAGGGTTTCAAAGCACACTAAAACAATTCCATTATAATAATCTTTTATTTTATTTGCTCCTGTACTCATTTATTTATACACTCACAGATTCGCTGATTCATTCATTCATTGGCACCCAGGAACACTCAAAATATGCAATATCTTTTGTATAAAGATAATTAAAAATAAATAAATAAATAAAGATGTTGTGTCTACTGAAAACTGAAAAATTGCTAAGAGCCAAGTATATGATGCATGGCATTTTTGGTCGAAAGGTGACCCCAGCTAGCCATTGAGATGCTATGATTATGTTAAGATTTGCATTCATATGGATATTGGACTCCTGCTGTTCACCTAGGCCGGCTAAGGGACTCCTGGAGAGTTCCCATTGGTTGGGGAAGTACAGTAGGAGGGAGTTCCGGGGGAGGAGCTCTCTGCGGGTCCTGGAGGAGGCCGCGTGGGTGGAAAAAATCTGCCCGGGCAGTACCTGACATTGGCGGCAGTTTCAAAAAATAAACTTTGTTCCTGCTTGAGTGGCTCGTGATTTTGTGCCCAGCCAGACTGCGGCAACTGGCGGCCCGCACGGGGAACGCCTGAAGCTTGGAGGTGAGTAAAATTGCTCGCCCCTGAGGGAAGGCAACAAAATGGGTGACCATTTCAAAAAACAATGTGTTCTCATTTTGATTTATCTTGTTTTTGTTTCAAGCTGCCTATCCCTAGAATTTTCTCAGGCAAACTGGGAAAAATGGTTGGCTCAAGGTTTGAAGTTGTTCGGCCCTGAGAAAGAGAAAATTGATACAACTATTCTTTGTTCGGTTTTTGTTTCATTCTGTTTCGGTTTTGTTTTATGCTATCTTATTGGGTTGCCTTACCTTTATAGTAGATTAGAAACTAGTAAAAAACAAACCGAAAGACTGTTAAGTAAATTGTTAGAGGTCCAGACTATGGTAGAAAATATGTTAGGTCAAGC
>NW_025999900.1:2359004-2466805 GCF_001458135.2 Marmota marmota marmota
AAATTTGGGGGCCAACAGAGGTGAGGCAAAGAACCTCACCCCCCCACTGGTACATAGGCCTATCCACAAGTATGGCTATATGCTGGACCGGTAGTCAGTGACGGGTATGATCCAATTGCAGTGGTATCAACCTAAGACAGGAGGCTGACGCCTAAAAGTCAGTTTTCTGATGACGGGTAAGAACCATATGTTGAATTGGACAAACCTAACAGGCACGGTCCCTAGCCAGATTGCTTGTTACTTAAACAGAAGGGGGGAGATGCTAAGAGCCAAGGATATGATGCATGGCATTTTTGGTCGCCAGCTAGCCATTGAGATGATATGATTATGTTAAGATTTGCATTCGTATGGATATTGGACTCCTGCTGTTCACCTAGGCCGGCTAAGGGACTCCTGGAGAGTTCCCATTGGTTGGGGAAGTACAGTAGGAGGGAGTTCCGGGGGAGGAGCTCTCTGCGGTCCGGGAGGAGGCCGCGTGGGAGGAAAAAATCTGCCCGGGCGGTACTGGACATTGGCCGCAGTTTCAAAAAATAAACTTTGTTCCTGCTTGAGTGGCTCGTGATTTTGTGCCCAGCCAGACTGCGGCAAAAAATAAATATTAAAAAAAGATATATTGTGCATATATATAAAATGTATGGTGCTGCTACTTTCTATTTTTCTGGTTTATTGACCAAGTCAGATATTTTAACAAATAAGTAGGATACTATTATATATCACTGAGATATGAGCAACAGTCTAGGAAATGTGACTTAAAAGGTATCTTAATTAGGATGATATTTTTAAAGTCACAAAATCTCATATTTTTGTGAAGCAAATTTTCCCCTCCCCAAGGTTCAAACATAGCTCAGTGGGAATTTCAATGTTGTTTACTTAGATACAATTGGTTCAGACATTGAAAGAAGTGGAAAACAATGTCAATAATTTAATCTTTTAAAAAACTGTACAATGCAGATACTCATATTTATTTGACAAAGGTAAATAACAGGTCTATGTTTGGGTGACTACATTCCTCTTGCTCTTTGTATCACACAGCATTGCTTCTGGATGTAAAGAAAATCAACAGAAATTTATCCCATGTCAACGTGTGCTGGGTGGAGGTGCCCTGACCACAGAACCTTGATCTAATTCAGAATATTATCCAACATGATTCTCACACTCCCACCTGACCCTCTTGGAACCATTTCCTGAAAGATTCTCCTACAGGGAGCCTGGCCTCTGCCATCACACCTACTATGCTTGACAACATTCTCACCAGTTTCCAACAGTAAGACGACCTGTCCCGCACCCCAACTTCCCTAATAAGTTGGTATTCTCTCTGCTTCTCAAATTGACCCTCATGTGATCTTAATCAATGATATAATAAATGTAATCATTTTATGCATGTGGCTTACCCCTTTTCAAATTTTTTGCTATTTCAGAGTAACTGAATCAGAAAGCTGCATATCACCCTGACACATGGTACAGACTGTCGTACAACACCTTGTTAGCACACTCAGAGGCTGGTGAAATGAACAATGCAGTCCTTATGGAATGAAACCCAACAATCCAACATCCAACAGTGAAATTCATGGGCACACTATCAGCAGAAGTCCATCAACTTCATTAATGTCTGCAAGCCACTGACCACCCCAACTCTATCTTCACATTTTAAATGTAAAAAATAGATCCCTTCCAGGAGTGGTGGTGCATATGTGTAATCCTAGGAGCTCAGGAGGCTGAGTCAGGAGGATTGCGAGTTCAAAGCCAGCCTCAGCAAAAGGGAGGCACTAAGCAACTCAGTGAGACCCTGTCTCTAAATAAAATACAAAATAGGGCTGGGGATATGGCTCAGTGGTAGAGTGCCCCTGAGGTCAATCCCTGGCACCCCCCCCCAAAAAAAAAAATAGATCCCTATTGTCCATCATAGTAAACACTTTTTGGGTTATTCTTCCTCTATCATATTACCTATGAAAATTCCATCTGATTTATCTCTCTTGGGTTAGATAATATCACACTATTCTGAGCGGTTTCTTTAAGATGATGAATATAAACTTAAATGTCTCGAATTTCTACTATACGTCACTGACATCTACACATTTCTATATGTCAATATGACTATTTTGTACATTTCCCCCCTTTCTTCAATCTTCCCACTCTGATTCAAACCCCTAAATCTCAACCAATTACTTTCTCTCATGTTTTATTTAAAAACAAGAGGCTCTGGAAGAAATCCAGCTTGATAACCAATCTTGCAGAAGGCTAATCTTTCCACAGAGAACAACTACAAAGCTGGATAAAATAAAAAACAAAGAGAAACCAAAAACAAAAGGGTATCTGAAGACATCAGATAGAAATACATAGAGGATTTGAGCAATCCCAGAGGGAAGAAAAATTCACCCATGTAAGCTCAAGATTCGTCTGTGGAATATATTTACTAATGATAAGTGATGCAGGCAGAGTCCGAGACAGTAAGTGGAAGTCTCAGTATTTCAGGGCTACCAAAACAACCAATTCTTGAGAATCTAAGATCTCAAAGAGATGGAAAGCACAGACAGGAGAACAAAACAGTCTGAGCTGCTTCCTAAAGGCATTCGCTGACTTAAACATCACAGACCAAAGTGTATGAAACTAAACAGAGTTTAGGGAAATCTTATTGTGCTGAGAAAATAAAATGTGGAGCTCAAGAACTACAAAGGTAGAGGGGCATTAGTGAACCACATTTCGGATGACTCCTGAAATAATAAGAACAAATTATGTTCACTAACTTCGAAGAATTTTTTTAAATGCCTCTAATCTCCTCCATCTGGGATTAATTTATCAACTGACCTACTATTACCCCTGCTGCTTTCTAGAAGGCAAAGAAAAATCTCTCTGGAAGAAATTAACATCAGCTAGAGTCACGTCAATAATTCATAACCATGATTTAATAAAAAAATTATCAGGTGAACCAAAAGAATGGACCAATAGGAAAAAAAGGCAATATGAATAGCTCCATAGTCAGACATTGTTTTGGGGAGGGAGACTATATTTCCTGATGTATCCATTCCTGAAAAATTCTGCTACAGGAGTGTTTTCAGGTTGCTCTACTGTACTTTGCTTTTTGTGGTGTTATGACATCAACTTGATTTTCTCTCCTTTTTTTAATATATATATATATAGTTTGGTACTAGGGATTGAACCCAGGGATGCTTTACCACTGAGCCACATCTCCAGAATTTTTTTTATTTTTTATTTTGAGACACTGTCTCCCTAAGCTGCTTAGGGCCTCACTAAGTTGCTGAGGCTTGCCTTGAACTTGTGACCCTCCTGCCTCGGCCTCCAGACCATTGATTTCCTTTACTTTTAAGTGGCAGGCCTTTTTGACTGAATTTTATATTTTAACATCAAATAGTTCTTGCAGGATATACCTTCATGTTGATTAAAACAGATGCATTTCCCAGGTATACAACGGGCATATAAGTAGTTTAGTTTTTTTTGTTGTTGTTGTTGTTTTTTTTTGCTATGTTTTTCCATTTAAAGAGTGATTTCCTGAGTTATAGTTTAAAAAATTGTTATTTTATTTTATTTTTTTGAGAGAGAGAGAGAATTTTAATATTTATTTTTTAGTTTTCGGCGGACACAACATCTTTGTTTGTATGTGGTGCTGAGGATCGAACCCGGGCCGCACGCATGCCAGGCGAGCGCGCCACCGCTTGAGCCACATCCCCAGCCCCCTCTTATTTTATTTTGATGGGCACCAATTACACATATATTGGACTCATCTTCTCTATTACATGTTTGCTTCCCTTATACCTCTTTATTTATATTTCTTTTCTTCTTCTTCTTTTTAATCTTTTCACTTAATCCTCTACATTCATCCCTATGTCCCTTCTATAATATAAGGAAGAATGAGGTCATCTTATAATTTGGTCTTCAGTTTTCCTTTCCTTTTTTCTTTTTTACTTTGATCAGCCTCTTATATTTTTGTTTCCATACTGATTTTTTTTTTAAATTTCTGATTTATGAAGTTCTCTCATATCTTAAATTGTCTGTTTCACTGTAATTTGTGTGTTATATTAGTTTTCTGCATCAAAGCTCTCAGGGAGGGATGTGTTTTCAGGTTGAAAAGTTAGATTTCTATTTTCTGATTTCAATTATTTTTATATAAGTTCTCTTTTTTTTCTGTTTGTGATCATTTCTGTTGCATTTTTTATAACCAGTAATAACAGGTGATCCTCTGGGGTAGGTAAGGGAGTGGAGGCATTCCTGGAAAGAGAATTTTCACAGGCATCCTCCTCTGTCACTACAGTGAAGTGCAGTTTTTTTCTTTTTCTTTCTTTCTTTTTTTTCTTTTTAACAGACAACACTATTTGGATCTGACTTCTGACATCTTGTTGGGTTCCTTATCTTCACAGTCTTCCTTCTTCAGCTTCACCGTTAGACTTCCAAGAAAAGCATGCTCTTCCCAAAAGTATGTCCTTCTCAAACCTGTTTCTTCTCATCCTAGACACTCCCCAGTCACCTGACTGCACAGTGCATGTGCCCTTGCCTGCCAGATCTCAAGCCTTTTCTCAGCATTTTCATTTAGGATAGCATTCTTCTTTCTGCCAGTGAACCCTGCCACCTATCATAACCTCATCCTGACGACTCTTCTTCTTCCTCTCTTGTGGAATTCCCTCATGGCTCTCAACTCCAGTGTGGGTCCCAGAGCCTACATTGATGGTTTGGACATGTATTTCCTGTGGGCCAGTTCTGTCTTTTACCTACACTGTAACTGTACTCTGAGAGTGCCTTGATTTGTTCTCTTAGCTAAATCTGTAGCTTTGGGGAAAAGATTTCTGAGAAAATTTAGGCCACCTGAATTATTCTAATAATTCAGAGAAATCCAGAGGTCAGCATTGGGTTTTTAATTTGTATTTCCCTTATAATTAATAAGCACACTCATATGTCCATGGTCCATTTATATTCTTCTTTTTGAAAAATGCCTCTTTGCATCTGTAGTGTATTTTGCTATCATGTTATCTGTATTTTCTTATTGATGTTCAGGAATTATTTATGTATTCTATATCCTAGTACTTATTATATATGTATCAATAGCTCCTTCCAGATTATAGATTATTTTTGTCACATATTTGTATGAACATGTACTATTAAATGGTGGACTTTATCAAGCTTTGCTTCGTTTTTCCAAACTGTTATGTTTAAGAAAGTTGAAATGTTTAAAATTTTTCTATATATTCTTACTTTGAAATAGTGGCAATAGCATTTAACATGATATATACCCTCTTAAGAAAATTTTAGGTAAAAAATAAAGTACAACTAAAGGCACAATGTTGAAGAGCAGATCTCTAGAATTCAATCGTTTTGCATAACTGAAACTTTATATCCACTGAATAGGAAAAACTACCCAATTCCTCCTGTCCTTAGTCCCTGGCAACCACTTTTATAGTTTCTGTCTCTATGCATTGGATTATTTCATAGACTTCAAATTAGCAATATCATACAGTGTTTATTCCTACGTGATTGGCATATGTTACTCAGAATTATGTACTCAAAGAGTCATCCATGTTGATCAGACATGACAGGATCTTCCTGTGATAGCTGAATAATATACCATTATATTTTTTTTACCAAATTTTTAAATCCATTAATCCATTGATGGATATTTGTGTTGTTTCCACATCATGACATTGTGAATAATACAATGACCATGGTAGTACAGATATCTCCTTGAGATCCTGATTTAAATTATCTTGGATAAATATCTAGAAGTAGTATGTTTGGATCATTTATAGTTTATTTTTAATTTTTTTGAGGAACCCCATACAATTTTCTATAGCAACTACATCATTTTATATTCCCAGGATTCCAGTTTCTCCACATCCTTGCTAATACTTTCAATCTTGCTCTTTTGGTTGGTTGGCAATACATCACTGTAATTTTTATTTGAATTTCCCTGGTGTTCGGACAACTTTTCATATACTTGATATACTGTAGGAAATTTGTGTGCCTTCTTTGCAAGTCCTGTGCTCATTTTTAATTGGATTATTTGCAAAGTTTGCTACTGAGTTGAAGGGGTTTCTTAAATATATACTAGCCCTCTGTCAGTTATATAAGTTACAAACATTTTCTCCCATTTCATAACCTCTTTATCACTCCATTGTTTCCTTCACTGTGCAGAAGCTTTTGAGTTTAATGGAGTCCCACCCACTTTTCTACCTATGCTTTTGTTGCTTGTGCTTATGGTGTCATATCCAAGAATCTACCAGAAACACCAGCTTTTCCTCTGTGTTCTTCTACCAGTTTTATAGTTTGGAGTCAGTCTCACACTTAAGTCTTTAATCCACTTTAAGTTGACTGCTATCTACAGTATAAGAGTTCAATTTCATTCTTTTGAATGCAGATATCCCACTTTCCCAAAACTATACATAGAAGAGACTATCCTTTGTGTAGTCTTCATGCTTTTTTAAATATTAGTTGACCCCATGTACATGGATTTATTTCTGGGTTCTCTATGTCCTTTGGTTTATCTGTCTGTCTTTTTGCTGGGACCATATGATTTTAGTTTTGTAGCTTTGTAATACATTTTGGAGTCAGGAAGTGTGATACCTCCAGTTTTGTTCTGTTTTCCTCAAGATTGCTTTAACTGTTTGGGGTCCTCCGGTGGCTCAATATGAATTTCAGGATTTTTTGTTTCTACTTCTGTGAACAAAAATGTCATTATTTTAAATACATAAGTTCTGCAGTCTGAAGTTGACTGATGATGGTATGAAGGAGAGATTAAACCGAATATTTTCCATACAGGTAACCATTAATGACAATAATGCTTAATCGAATATCTCTCATTTCCCACAGATCTGTATTTGCTCATCTCTGTCCCACAATAAATCTTTATATATGTTTGGAGTTATTTTAGAATCATCATATGCATTATCATATGTCAATTGATCGTTCTGTGATGGAATCACCCTCACGTTACTCTTGAACATGCCCCAATGATACCCTAACGAATCTACTGTTATCAAGCCCACCAGTAACCTCCATTGGCAAAATTCAAAAGGAATTCTTCATTTTCTCTTTTACTTATATTTTAAAAGACTTCCAGACAGTCGTTCATTCTCTATTTGGCTTTCATAAAGTCAAATAATTCTACTTTTCACCTAACATCACCAGCCATTCTGTGTGTCCTCTCTGGCCTTTTCTCATCAGCTCGTCATCTAAATGTAGGAGTCCCTCAAGGCTTGATCTTTTCCCTTTCCTAGCTGTCATGTCATTCTGAGTTATCACAGCTAGGCTTTCAGGGCCTTTTATATATCAACGGCTTCCAAATTTACATGTCCTTCTGAACTCCATGATTATAACCACAGACATAATGAATGCATATTTGTTGAGCACCTACCATTTACCAAGCACTATTCTAGGAAAATAATATTTTATGGTTTGTGAAATATACAGAATTCAAAATAATGTGTTCATAATTAAGGTTTTACTGGCACATGGCAATGTTCATTTATTTACATATTGTCTCTGGCTCTTTTCATGTTTCTTTTACAAAGTGGCGTACACAAGGCAAAGACCATAGGGCCCACAAGGCCTAAAATACTGAATATCTGATCCTTTTTAGAAAAAGTTGTTTAACCCCTGGTCTCAATCAATATACTCTACTGCTTGCCAGCAAAAATCTCCACATGAAAAAGTCCTTTTTACAATCAATGGCAGAAAAATAAGAAAGAAAGAAAAACATATATCTTGGGATAAATGTGATTTTGCTCCCTTTAAAAGGCCAAGGCATTTCTCTTTTTAATTCAGCTGCCAAGAAAATCAAAGGCTCAATATGACCAAATTTAGTAACAGTGACAACTCCAGGGAACTGGACACCTCAATTGTGTTTAATCCTTTAAATATATAGATATGTATGTGTGTTTTATTATCTCAATTCATATTGATTTTAATTTTATGTTAAGACTATAATTTTGTGTAAAAGTCAATATAAATATGAACAAACATAAGGAAAAGTTATGTTTGGTGAATTATTTAAAGACGTTTCCCTTAAATCATAAGGACAAAACTACCTTTCTCTGTGATGGCATAGGATTAAACAAGTACACATCTAAGTTCATGTGGTGAATTCCTTCATGATAAAAATGTTGTCTTGGGCTGGGGTTGTGGCTCAGCAGTAGAGTGCTCACCTAGCACAGGCGAGGCCCTGGGTTTGATCCTCAGCACCACATATAAATAAATAAATAAATAAATAAATAAGATCAAGGTATAAAAAATGTTGTCATCAATAATGCTCATATTCATATACTTACACATGCTCTAAAGCAAACATGCAATACCATTTGAAAAGTTTTTCTGAAGATTCAGAAATAATAATAAGTTGTGCATAGGCCAGGTGCGGGGCACACACCTATAATCCCAGCAGCCTGGGAGACTGAGGCAAGAGGATCACAAATTCAAAGCCAACCTCGGCAACTTAGCAAGGCCCTAAGCAACTCAGTGAGACCTTGTCTCTAAATGAAATTAAAAAAAAAAAAATTTAAAGGCTGGAGATAAGGCTTAGTGATTAAGTGCCCAAGGGTTCAATCCCCAGTAACAGGGGGAAAAATGTGCATAGAAGTGGAAGCCTTAGTCACTGGAAAACTTCCTTCTGTGAAATAACCCACGCCCTGACACTCGCACTCTATGCAGAAACGCCAGTATAAGAAGTCAGTTTGGTTAAGTGATCACACAAGGTCACATGTTTTATTAATTAGAAAATAAAGGTCATAACACTAAGATTTGGGTTTTCCTATCAGTTCTTCCGATCTCCTATAGAATACCTTAAAAATAAAGTGTCAGGAAAGAAAAACTTCCACTAATTTGACGAGTGGGTTTTTGTTTGTTTCCTTACTTGTTTTATTTGACCTGCATTTGAATCTTTTACAATAGCCCTCAAAAATCCAAATAAATGAAATTCTTTTTCTGTAGGTTTGTAGGGAGATTTCATTATAGGAACTTTATTAAAACAAATTAAAGATAAATTTAAAATCAGGAATATTAGATCTAGAATGCCCCTAAATGTAGAATACAGAACAAGGAGTTTGGGTGGAATATATGTGTTTTATAAAAGTGGAACAGGATTATTATGAGGCACAGTAAGATCCCATGGCTCTCTGAAATCTGTTCATTAAAATACTGTTTTTAAGAGAACTCAGGTCCTTAAGGGAATTTAAAAAAACAAAATTTGGATATAGTTTTTGAAATGTCACATACCAATTATGCAATTGAAAGCAGCTTTTCCTCAACACAGTATTAAAATACAACTTTTTTTCAATATTAATCTAATATCCAGTCCAAGTTTGGCAGTGGAAGCTCACTAAAATTCAAAACTTCATTATTTCTATTTGTAATTATATCAATTGGGTTCAGTAAAATTACACACCTTTTATAAATTAATAAAAACAGAATCAAAAATTATAACAATCATAGATATACTTAGATTTGTAATACTTGCAATAGTAATCATAGCATATTCATAAGGATTCAGAGATTTCAACAAATCCCAAAGCACAGGCATTTAGGAATAGTGCATTTACTTCACCGTTCTCAATGCAGGTAGGAACCATTCCCCTCTGTGTTAAACAAGAAAAAGTCAAAAAAAAAAAAAAAAAAAAGAAAGAAAAGAATTTCCCCCTTTTAACTCAAATGGCCACTCTGCATAATCATTTAAAATTTTCTTAGGGAGTTGGAAAATTTTAATGATTCATGGAATTATTTTTCTCTGTCTCTACCATTAGGTTGTAAATTTCATAAGAAGAAAAATGCTGGGTTTTTTGTTTTGTTTTGTTTTGTTTTGTTTTTTGGCTCACAGCTTTATCTCCAGTGCCTGACATAGTGTCTAGAACACACTAGATAAGCATAAGTTAGTGTTAATGTTGTAGGACCAGGAGTATGAACTGTGGAATCAGAAGTCTAAGAATCAGAATCAAACTTTGATTCAGTCATTTATTAGCTGTGTCATCTTGGGTAATTTATTTATTTTTCAGAATCTCCTCCTTATCTTTAAAATGGGGACTTCATGATCCTGACATGGAGTAGGAATTTATCACACTAGGAAGGGCTTTGAGATGAGCATTCTCTAAGTGAGTGGTGCTCCCTTACCCTCTGACTCTTGGTCCACACTCTTCCAGGTGCCTCAGGTCTGGGAGCCAATGTGCTCTCAGTGTATTCTTTAAAACAGTACCAGTAGATCCAAAAAAGTACAAGCTCATTTACTCAGTCCTGCTCAGCTGTGAGTCCTAGATGTCAACACTATCTTATAGTTACCATTGTCATTCCAGAGATGGAACATGTCTTGAATATAAGCAGGGCCTTAATGGAAATTTAACATTGGATACTAGAACAGGCAAGTGGATCTTCACATTTCAACCTGTCCATCCATATCTACCTTTGTATTTGTGAATTTCTTTTATAAACTTTCTATAAGGCCTCAGCTTTCAGTGCAAGAGAATTTTACCTACTTTTAAGGAGAATCATGTTTCTTTTAATCATGCAATATTTTGTTTTCAAGTTAATAGCTATTATTAAACCAAAATCCTTCTAACCTAAAAGTTAAGTGATCACGATGTGTTACCATTAAAAGTAAAAAGGATTTGGAGCTTGAGGCATTGATTTGACTTTTTTCCTTATCATATGGAAGGATGCTACTCAGCTGTTAAGAGCATTTAAATAAATGAACTACTAATCATATGGTACTCTGTGATTTATCTAATTACATGTTATTAAGAAAATCCTAAAATCATATGAATACTGATTTAGTGCTTTAGAAGACACTCTGAAGCAAAATAACTACCAGATTAAAGAGCAAAGTCTCTTCACATGTTCTGGCATTTTAAGTTGTACCAGTAGACAAGGGGGATCTTAATTGAAACAGCTGGGTAAAACTTGGTGGCGGGGCTGGGTTGTTTCCCTTCCAACAGTGATCAGTTCCCACTGGGAGGAATGCTTCCCATTAACTTCTCATTTATTGTCAAGATAAAATTTGAAATATTAAACAATTTTTAAACACTGTCTCCTTATTTTTCCTGGGTATCAAAAAGAAACAACTATTCTATCTCACTAAGTGTTCCATATATGAACTTAAATCTTAATTTTAGAAATCCTGAACAATTATGAAAGAACATATATTTGGAGATTAGGTTTGATTGATCATCCAGGAACACAGCAACTAACAGGGAGACTAGTAGACTCCTCACTTACTAATGTTGTATCTTATCCATCCTCCCCCACCCACACTCTTTCTGGTTTATTCCAAAACCATGAAATCCCTGCACATTCACAGTGGAACCTCTAATTCTGCATTAGAAGAGCTATGTTCAAGATTTCTAATGGTATCTCATGTACCCATCATACCTCACCCAAGCAGCCTGAACACATTTGCAGGGAGCCTATGCTGCATGGCTTAAACTCTGAGGTTATGACAGTGCAATTCCAGTCAAAAGTTAGTTGGGCTTATTTCGTGGGGTATAGGATTATGATAAGTAGGGAAAGTTTACTTAGAAGAATAAACAAGTGAAAACAGGAACAATTAAGGTATGATAAGAAGACATTTGTCTACCAGATATTGATATTCAGCATGGGGAAGAATGGTATGAAAACAGGTTTTGCAAAGCCAACTGGGTCCAACCTTAGTTTCATCATTTGTGTTCCAAGGCAAGTCATTCAATTTTTTAGGGTCTAGTTTCTGTATTAGTTAATGGGGACAATTACGTACACATGTGTTGGAAAGAGTAAATATTACATATGCTGAGATTACTGGCTGACTGAATTCATACAAAATATTAATATCTAGGATTTACAATGTTTATTTGGAAAAATTATGAAATTTATATTAATTATAGCCTATTTGATCTTTAAGAAAAAGAACTATTAAAATAATATAATATGTAATAAATATATCATTGTTATTGATTAAAATTATATAGACGATAAAATGTGCATATCCTTTTACATGGAAAACCCTACTCTTAGTATTATAATGTAATAATTAATCATCTTAATTATACAATAACAGAAGAATGATACAATATATTAGGATATCCTTAAAGTAGAACCCAAATGTTTATATAATACAGATTGAACATCTCTAATCCCATCACCTGAAATCCAAAATATTCCAAAATGCAAAAATTCTGGAATACCAATCTGATCCTACAAGTGGAAAATTCCACACTTGGCCTCATGCAATGGGTTGCAATTAAAACACAGGGGCAGGCTGGGGTTGTGGCTCAGAGGTAGAGGGTTAATCCAGCATGTGTGAGGCACTGGGTTCCATCCTCAGCACCACATAAAGTAAAATGAAGACATTGTGTTCCCCTATAACTAAAAAATAAATATTTTTTTAAAAAACAGGGGCACTAAAAATATCGCATAAAATTACTTTCAGGATATGTATATAAGGTATATATGAAACAGATGAATTTCATTTTAGATATGGATCCTATTCCCACAAATCACATTATGCATATACAAAAATTCCAAAACTCTTATGATTTTGAGCATTTCAGATAAAGGGTATTCTACCTGTATATATTTATAATATACACAAATGTTCACAAAATCACAGAGAATAGACATGGCATGGTATAGTTCAGTAAGTGGTTGGATTATTATTTTCTTCTTTTTTGGGGATCTTATATCTAATTTTATATAACAGTCATGTGTTTCTATTAAATAAACATTGTTAGAAACAAAACAGTAATGTAATCATGGATATGGTGTAGTTACCACACATCAATTTTTCAAAAAGTGTTGTGGTACTCAGTTCTAACATTTATTCACCCTTCAGAGAAGTGATAATAGAATGTAGAAAGCTATCTGTTGGTCAGATCCTTCCCCACACAGCACCTGTGCCATCTGGGCCCTCATAATATATAGGAAGTAAGTCTGTGGATAATGCCTTCCAAGGCACCAAACCCAGGTAGTGCTTCTAGAATATTCTCAACAAATATTTGCTGATTAGTTTCATCAGATTGGGGGTACAAACATGTCTCTGTATCAACACATATGTTATTATTGATTTTTCATTAAGATTTTTAACCAACATGGTATTCAGTTGAAATTACCCTATGATACATAGAATGCACAGTTTGTGTACAGTTAATTAATGACTTAATAGTAGTTAATAAATTCACTAGATCTTTGGGTTTTTTTTTTCTTTCTATTGATTTCCACTTTCAGACCAGTTACTTGATGATCAGTACTTAGGTAATTTGAATTTTAGGATAAAATTCATGAAAAGTTTTAGTTCATAGCGAGTTTGTTACCCAATTTCTAGTGTTTTCTTTCCTACTACCTTCTGTGACCCACAGCCTCACAACCTGAATTATTCACCCTGCTTTTTAAAAATCTTATGTAACATCCTGTACTATATTTCAAGCATCATCACAACTTGGAATCGTGTTTCTCTCTATAATTATTTAAGTCTCTCCTTCTCTATTGGACTCTGAGCAACATAAGAACTGTGATCATGTTCACTTACCACCCAATAGCAATGACTACAAAACCCTACAATATCATGTCTTCCTTTTATATGAATGCAAATTTTAAAGAATGGCTATTTTCCCAAGTTTTATGAATTCTACCATAAAATAGATCCTTTCTTCATTGATGTCTCCTCTCAGAGATGACCCAGAAAAAATCTAAGACCTCAAGAAAATTTAAGATCTAAAGAAATGATCAAGGATACAAATATAAAAAACAAGAGAATGTCAAGGTCTCAAGCAAAGATTCACAAAAAGCAAATCTGAGAGGAAGCCATCAAGTTGCACAGCCATGTGGCCCAGTCCTAGATGCTAAAACCACACAGAGCAGGACCACAGAGCAGTATCGTGAGCAACTGGCAGAGAATAGACAGAGGAGCCTCTTTCTTACATAATGATGTGTCCTTTTAATTATTCACTACGTTTTTCTCCACCTTCTTGCTGCCTTCTGCTGTGCCAGACAGGGATGCCCATGGTTATTTGGCACTACTAGTAAAGGAGCTAAAAGTGGATTTTCAGTTCTTCATAGGATATAAAAGAATACAAAATCAAAAGCAATCAGCCTGTGCCAAAAAACAGGCATCTTTTAGTCATTATCATAAAAACCAAGAAAGAGATGGGAGAGTGGGTGGAGAGGAAAAAAAAATCACAAAGCCCTGGAAGAAAATTAGCACACTCACACAAATAATGATAACAAGAGCAATCACAGAAAGAGAAGCATCATTTTTTTTAAAAAAAATGTTCAATTTATAAAATCCAATCATCCGCATAATCCAACCTTTATCTAAAAACTGCAAAAGTAGTAGGAAGCATTATGATCTCATTTGGATAGGTGTTTCAATAGCCATTACTACAGATTTACTCAAGTGGGAGTTTGAAAATAGATCAATCAAGGCTTCTCAGAACAAAATAATAGGTTGGGTACAAACACCTACTCATAGCATGATACCATCTGCATGTGGATTGATTCATGATTTAACTTTTTCCCAGAGTCTGACAAGTATTTATATATTTGTGTTCAATGTATATGTATGCAGAAATACTTTGTTCATCCCCATATACTACAATTGATGCTCTATTTTCATCTCTGTTTAAAGACGACCATATTCCCCTAAATACCAAGAAAAGATTAAGAAATGATGCCAGGGCCTGTTGAAGTCCTTACTTATGACCAGTAAAGAAAGAAATGTTTTACCACCACAATGGACTAACTCATTTACTACCTCCTATAACTGCTTACCCAGCCAATGAAGGTGCATGGTAGTATCTCTATTACAGACAAGAACACAGAACAATGGAACCCAACCCTCGTGGTCTGGATAAAGCCTAGTTATGGAGCAAGTCCTCATAACCCTATGGTTGTGGTTTAGATATGAGGTATCCCCTAAAATCTTGTGTGTGAGACGATGCAAGAATGTTCAGAGGTGAAATGATTAGATTAGGAGAGCTATAACCTGATCCATGGCCTAATCCACTGATATGGATTAACTAAGTGGTAACTATAGGCAGGTTGTGTGTGGTTGGAAGAAGTAAGTAATGTGGTTTATATTTCATCCCTGTTGAGTGGAAATCTCTTTGCTTCCTGATTTTCATGTCCTGAGCTGCCTTCTTCCGCCATGTCCTTTTGCCATAACATTCTGGCTCATTTTAGGCTCAAAGCTACGGAGTCAGCCATATGTAGATTGAGACCTCTGAAACCATGAGTCAAAATAAACTTCTCCTCCTCAAATGTTCTTGTTAGGTCTTTTGATCACAGGGACACAGAAGCTAACTAAAACAACCAATGTGGACAATTCCTTCTTCTCATTCCTGTTTTGTAGCCCTTCTTCAGAGGTTAATGGCCAAGTGATGAGACAATGAAATACAAATTAGCCTGCACCATTGCACTAAAGTAATTTCAACATGCTACAAAAAGAACGAGTTTAATATTATTCCTAGATAGAGGTTTGAGTCATTCAGCATTTAGTTGTACAATGTCTCTTTATCATTTCTATAGAAAAATAATACCCCCCCAACAGCTGACAGGCAAAAATGTTTAAATAATTTTATTAGCTAACAATAATATAAAGCTTGTGCTGGAGAATTCTTAAACTTTGTCACAGCCATGGCAAATTAATATATACATGTGACTGTTGCAAATTACCATTACAGAAAATATTAAAGTTCTCATTTGCTTGTAATATTTCTAATAAACTCCTGAGTGTTATTTTACTTAAATTCTGATACATGGAAGAAAAATATAATTGTGGCTTCAAATAAATTTTACTGTCTCAGATAAGGGGTGCAGGTCACTAGAAAAGAGAAATGACAACAATAACTCTGAAAGCTCACTTCATATTATTGCAGTAGGTAACGACTGAGAAAGAAGCAGGCAGGGATGCCACAGCAGTTGAGTTCTCTTCACATGATTAGGTAATAATGGAAAAGTTAGGGGGCTGGGGTTGTGGCTCAGTGATAGAGCACTCTCCTTGCACGTGTGAGACCCTGGGTTCGATCCTCAGCACCACATAAAAATAAATAAGTGAAATAAAGGTATTGTGTCCAACTATGACTAAAAATAAATAAATAAATATTTAAAAAAAATAATGAAAAAGTTACAGTTTTCAGATATTGGGAGCTTAATGTTTCATATCACAGTCTGAAGAACAGCTTTCTATGGTACACCAGTTATCATGTTTCCTATTCCACAAGAGGTAATTTAAAGACCATGGGGAAAACACTTCAATTGCCCAATACCAGCCTGGTTTAGTCCCATTAATGATTCTGAGACCTCATGATTTTTTAAAACTATTAGTTGTTTTATCAACTTCAAAGAGCCAGTTAGTTTTATTTGTAAAATTACAGTACATAGATATACTACCCAAATGTAGCTGGGAAATAATAATTGAATTATTTATAAAAAAATTTTTATGTAGTTCTGTACAGAATCCATCGAATATATGTGAACTCTAAATGAAATGTGATATATAATAGTAGTTTAATCATTCAGAAACAAATCTATAATCTTAGTGTCAAGACCTGCAAGTAAGAGCAACCCAGATTGGTTTTATTTTTATCTTCAAGTGGCTATACTAACATAACATATTTACCACAATACATTTCTTGATGGAACCCTCTTGGATGACTAGTGCTTTACTCCTGGGTTACCCCAGCAACCCTGTCAGGAATTTAAATATTAAAACAAGAAATTGATGCCCCATATGTAAACTTCATCCCTGTTTTTCACATTTAGGAATACAAAGAAATACCTTCCAAATTTAAAAAGAAAACAAAACATAAAAGTAAATGGACAAAACGAAGATACTTTAGCTTGTAGGGAAAAAAAAAAAAAACATCACTTACTTATTTGGAAGAAATCATGTGCATCTGTAATGAATTTGGTTTAAAAATTCTAAGATTTTAAAATGTGCAAAAATCTCAGTTTGTTTAAATTTTGCCTGAATGTGTTGTAAAACTCTCCCAGAACATTCCATTTAGTAGCATCTTCCTCCTGATACTTTGTGCCTTTACAAAACACAAAATGAAGACCAAGAAGGTTTTTTCCTACTGATTTTTTCCAAGCTATATGTTAGAAAAAGGCAGTAAGAACAGCAAATAAAATAATCAGGTTTTAGGCTTCATTCTATAAAATAAGCTGGGAAAAAAATCCAGTATGATGGGAAAAATTATACATTGTAGATGTTTTGAATTATCCCAAAAGCTGAAAATAACATCCTAGTCATTTATTTCATTAGAATTATTTCCTAGGAAAGTTATTTCCAACTGCAGAATAGATTTTTCTGAGCTTCAGCCATCATCCTTCCTGGTTTTTTTTCCCCATAATCTTCTTTTACCCTTTCAAATCCTCACTCATTCCACCCATTTCTCTGTCTTTTAAGGCACAAAATGGGAACAAGTGGCAAAATCCAGGGGACAGATTTGGTTATTAAAGGCAAAAAGAATCTAAAGCAACTCTAGCAATTTGTCAAATAAAAAAATTAATCTAGGCACTGTTATCTATTTTTAAAATTATACCTAAAATAAAATTTCTTAATAGAAATGTTAGTCTTCACATCTGTACAGATTTTAATGCCACTATAGTATTAGCGAACGCATTATTTGTATAAGGCAAGTTTAGACTAAATTATATCACAGTGATTAATTTGCTTGTGGGTTAAACCTAAATTCAGAAACCTATGAAACTACATATGTGGAAAAGATGGAAAGAAATCTCAGTAATTGGAGTGAAAGTTTCTCTTTAATTTGCTCTAATGCATCATTAAATTCAATTGTATGTGGAACTGAAAAAAAATACAGTCATTTTAGAACATAAAAGAGAAGCATTAAAACAGACATTGAGCTTTATATACTATTCATTTTTCAGTTTATACTCATAATTAAATTATTTAAAAACGCCATTAATAAAATATCTGAAACCATCAACAAACTGTGCAATAAAAAACATGATAAGACAAAGAATTTAGCTTACTGAGGAACAGAGGAGCCTAACATCAAATGCTGAATAATTGTTAAAATTCAGATGTTCTCTACTAGAGTTATATCCTAAAGTCCATGCATAATTCTAAGATTATGACTACCAGAGAATTTTTATGATTACTGTTATCAACCTTTCATTGTTTCCACACTTACACTTCAACAGTTTCAATCAATTTGGCTCTTATCAAACACCTACAGCACAAATGAATATATGATTGGTTAGAAAGAAAACTTTACTACAAAATTCATGAATGTTGGGCTGGGGATGTGGCTCAAGAGGTAGCGCACTCGCCTGGCATGCGCGGGGCGCTGGGTTCGATCCTCAGCACCACATAAAAATAAAATAAAAATGTTGTGTCCATCGAAAACAAAAAATATTTAAAAATTCTCTGTCTCTCTCTCTCTCTCTCTCTCTCTCTCTCTCTAAAATAAAAGAAAGAAAGAAAGAAAGAAAGAAAGAAAGAAAGAAAGAAAGAAAGAAATACTCCACCTTCTAGAGTTATATAATAAATACAGAGACAGTCACGATATCCTTTGCTAAGACTGGCATTATCTTGGTGCATTTGACATTAAAATGGTTTCTTTATATTTTAATTTTTACTGTTACAAATGAAAATAAACACTTTTGTATGTTTATTAATGACCTGTATTTTTGTCTTTATAAATTATTTGTATCTTTTGCTCATTTTTTCTCCCCAAGTGATCTAATTCATATTAATTTATAAAATCACTTTACATATTAAGATAATGAATCTTTCACTTGTGATATTTGCTGCAAATCCTTTATCTCATTTTTATTTTCCTGGTTTTCTAATGTGAGAGGTTTCACATTTTGTGAGTCAAACCTCTTTATCAGTTACATTGTTATGTATTACTTTAACATGTATAAAAATAAGTCAAATATATCTGTATATTTAACAGTTAATTGTTTCTTATTTTTTACATTTGACTTTTAATTCTGATATTTATGTTAGGCTATGAGGAAGATGTTTATAAATATAAGATTTGTAGTTCATTTTATAATCATATTACATAATATATCAATTATAGCTTTGCTGTTTGTCTTTTAATTTATATTCATGTCTCATCTAGAGTTAGGTCTAGTCTTAGATATTTATTCTCTTTGTTTTGTTTGCTAATTATTTTGTTTGTAACCTTAACACTTTATTATTGTAAAGTTATATATTATATATACTATATACTTGTTCAATTACTGAATATCTAACAGACATGCGAGTCTTCTGCTCTGTTGTTAGTTGCTCACTAAATCAGAGAGTTGGATGTCAATTTTTTTCCCTTCTTGTTCCATATAGCATAGAGTTTGCAGTCTGAAAATCATTTTTAAATTTAGTGTCATTGAGGGTGTAATTACTAGGAACTCCTACACCCCAACTGCAGGATCAAAGCAATGTCTTTTCTTTCTTCTCTCCACGTACAGTGCTATTACACTAGTTTTTATGCATTTGGGTGGAAATTTTCTTCATACATGAAATATAAAAATCAATAATCATGGAATGTGTTTTATACACATATAATAAAACTTTTATATTTGTCACAGTTACTTAAATCTGCTTTTTTTATTGGTTAAAAAAAAAAAACCCTTGTGTTTTGTGGTACCTGCTATCCAATCTCCCTCTAACCATGTTCCCTTCCCCTCCCCCACATCTTCTAGTACTCACTACTCTTAAATTCAAATTTGCCTCATTTCACTTAATATCATGCCCTCCAGTTTATTTTTTGCACATGACAAGATATAAATTTTTGTGAGTGGATAATATCCTATATTGTGTACATATGCTGCATCTTCTTTTCATTCATCTGTGCATGTACACCTACAATGATTCCATGTCTTGGCTATTGTGGATAGTCTTGCAATAAACATGGAGTGCAAATATTTCTTTATTATATTGATTTGATTTCATATCATATATATCCAGAAGTGGTTTATATATAATATCCTATAGTAGATCTGTTTTTAATTTTTTGAGGAAACTCCATAGTGCTCTCCATAACAGCTATGCTAATTTACATGCCCACCAACAGTGTATAATAAGATTTCCCTTTTCACCACATCTTTACTATCATTTGTTGCTTTTTGATTTTTTTGATAACAGCCATTCTAACCAGGGTGAGAAGATCTATAGGTTTGATTTGCATTCTCCTGACAGCTAATGACATTGAGCATTTTTTCATATATTTATTGACTATTTGTATTTTTCTTCTGAAAAATGCCTATTCAGATCACAAGCGCAGTTAGATAGAAGGAATAAGTTCTACTGTTCCACACACAGTAGGGCAGTGAAAGTTCACAATAGCCCACTATATATATTTTATGAATAACTAGAAAAGAACATATTCATATTTTTAAACACAAAGAAATGAAAATGCTGATCAATACACATTGTACAGATGTATTGAATTGTCACACTGTACCCCGTAATCATGTATAATTATTAGGCGTTAATTTTTTAAATAGGCAAAAAGAGAAAAAGAAAAATATAACCGTAAGAAATTACCACTCGAAATATTTTCCAAAACAAAGGCTAATCCATTTAATATTTTAAATATCTCTTCAAAAAATATGTCATTTTAATTAGATTTTTATTTTACCTTTGATATTAGACTTAGAAATTGTTTTCTGTCACATAGCACAGGCACCTGCAGACGCAGTCCATGTCAGTGCATGACACCCTAACTACATGTGAATCAGACAGGTGAGCATGTCCTCAAAGGCAGGCATTTAGAGAAAATAGCTCCATTTCTGAACCACCCCAATATCTGGGAATACAGAGAACAAAATCTGCCTTGTAAGCACAGGCCCTAGGCCAAGTCCTTTTTTAATATGCAAAAGGTCATGATGACATCATTTCATTGATGTTTTCTGTTAGCTACTGAGCGACCCCATTGTGTTTCTGGAAAGAAAAACATCTCACTAAGATAGTGATTATCAAGGCAGGGGTTGCCTCTGGATCTATTTAACTTAATGCAGACTTCAAAGGACCTCCTGCATTGGATAACTTTAACTCTATTTCTCTCATCCTCACCCTGATGAAGATCTTCTTTCTCCTCTGGAGAATTTTCATATATTGACTCAGGTATATATTAATCAAATTTCATAGAAATGCTGCTTTTCCCTCCATAGTCATGAATACTATTATATGGCCATTTAACTAGAAAATCTATATTGCATCTTGAAAAAGGTTGAAAGAAGATTAGATCAACAATTCCTCAATTCCTTCCTATAATTACCCCTGATTATCTCTCACATGTACTCTTTCTGAAGGTGCCTCTGCCTCAACTGTTACATTCCATATCCACTCCCCAATCTTCCCTTCAACTATTTGATCATAACAACACCTGCTCTAGCTTAAAACTACTTATTTGTTTTACAAAATTCCCCTAACTAAACATCTACTGTAGTCAAAGTGCTTTCTCTTCTACGTTAAAAAAAAAAAAGCTTATTGCACAGGTCTTGGGGTGGTTTAAAAACAGCAACAACAACAACACAAAAGTAATTTGAAGAAAATGGCCAGGAAGTTATTGTGCTATTTGACTATCACATGTTAAAAAATCAGTACCTAACAGGAAGTCTTCACTAAAATTTGTAAAGTTAAATAGCTCAAGTGGGCATCCTCTAAAATTACATACATATTGTATTTGTCATGCCCGATGTTTGATGTGAATCAGCTAGGTATAGGAAGTGAGAATTTTTAAAAATTATTTTGTTTATTATAAGGAGAACTTTGGGTCCTTGTTTGCCCAAATATGAAGTCAACAGAAAAAATTAAAAGCAGTTCTATGAAAAGACAATTAAGAAATCACAGTTGTCAGATGATTGGATAGGGAGCCATCCCTTGTTTAAAGGGAGGCATCTCTTGTAAACCAAAGTGGAAAATAAAAACTTTCAACTTACTTTATACAACATCTGCAAAGGAAAAAATAATAACTGGAGGGTAGCATGGACAAAAACATCATTTTTTCTTTGTTTATAAGCAGAGACGTTAATAATTTTTAAATGGACAAAAAAGCCAAAGAAGAAATCAGAGTAAAATCTAGCAGCAGAAATGACAGCACTCTGAGGGTTTAAGAGGAATGAAGCAAATTACATTGAGTGGTAATAAGAGCATTTTAGTGAAATGGAATAATTAGTTATTTTCAGGAAACAAATTTCATAAATTAAGTATCATGACTAAAACGAATTAATGATTAATAGTTGAGTCCTCTGTTCCTTTAAGGTTATCAAAATAAATATGATGAATTGAAATGTCACAAAACACATAGTAACATTTACAAAGCAATCATACAAACAACCTGTGGATAGAAAAGTTATGTTCATCAAAGATCCTATTAAATAGAAAATTAATAACAACAATAATAATAACCCATACCTTTTCTGTGTCAATTCCTTTTGACATGGACCATGTTGAAACAATATAATCCATGACTCGTTCACTAAGGCCTTTTGGGACCTGATAGAGCTTCAGAAAGTCCCGAACATTATTAAGCATCTCGTGGTATCGGTTGGTGTTGGCATACATTTGCTGAAAAATTGTGGTGACATTTCCAAAAATAGTTGCATAAAGAAGAGCTGAAAAAGAAGAATGAAGGAAATAAAACAAATATCCCCCAAAATATTTGAGAGATGATTTTATAAATTTACATGGGTTAATGCCTAAAAAGAGTACCTGGCACCTGGTATTCACTTATGATAAACATGATTTTATATGCATGTACCATACTGGTCAACCTAACAAATCATGAGGGTGGTTAAAATATGTAATAGTGAATCAGATGATCCAAAGTTATAATTTTACCTTAGAAATTCTAGCCTTTGGATTAAAGTTATCCTCCAGCCTCATCCTCCTGAAAAAAGCCTAATGCATTTAAATTGTTACAGGGACTGATGATCTAGCTTAGAAACGCAGGCTTCTTCTTACTGCTGACTGCTTCCAGCTTTTGGAATACTTCTCTGGTTATAAATATTTTTGACAGAACATCAGAAATATATGGAGTGGAGACAAATTAAAATGCTCCATTTTTAGAAGTTTTAGAAGATAATCAGAGTTGGAATTAAAAGCTAAAATAAAACTTTGGAGGTGCCTGGAGTTATGAAACTCATGTCAGTATGCCAGTGGCTATAAGTTTTTTGATCCCATCATTTTAAGAATAAAGACAGCTCACTGAGCACTGTTATTTATCTCCTGGAAGCCATGAATGGCAATGACTGCTGCCCCCTTCTAAATCCTTAATTTACCAAATCTGCTTTCTTCAAATCTGGTCAGGCTATGAATAATGACTTGCTGTTTTAGAACTGTAAAAATTTTAAAAGTACTTGAGTTTAGCCAGAAGAGAACACACCTCCAGTCTCTGACTTTAGATGCAAGAGATCATTACCAGGAAGCTCTTTCGAAAAGGGGACAGTACTTTATCCACCTAATAGTCAGTAACACAGTGTTTAGTAACCACAGGCTTTGTGTAATAAAGCAGAATATCAGGTGGTGATCATTTATATCCTGCATTGTCTAATCATTTGAAAACAACTCCTCTAAACAGAGTGTGGGGAAAAATAAAGTTTCATTTTCTAACTTCATGAACCAAATCCCATTCAATGAAACTAGTAGAAAATCAAGAAAGCAAAGCAACTTATGATCCTTAATACACTATTTTGGATATATCATTTGGGTCTTCAACAACAGTTGTTCTCCTCAGAGTATAACAGATTTTAATTTCACAAATGAAAGTTATTATTTTATAAACATTTAGTCTGTTTTCCTGCAGAAAGGTAGGAGTTTTGATTCCAGTACAGGACAACTTTTAAGATAGATGATATATTTCTAAAACTGAGTAGAAATGCAGCTGAAATTTCTCAACTGCATCTTTAAATCTTTGAATATTCATATTTAAAAATTTTAAAAAATTAATCACAGAACTAACATCACTATTCTACCATTGTTGCTAGTAATAAAGACTAAAGATGAACAGAAGCAATGGGAACAACTAAATGATAGAAGAACCATCTAACAAAAATGGAATTTCAAGTTTACAGAAAAGAGAAAAAGAAGGAGAGTTTATGTTTTTAAAATAATGAATACTTTAGGGGTTAATGAAATAATGCTTTAATTATAATGGGGCACTATTACAAAACATCATTTTTTGTAATAGTGCCCCATTATTATAAATGGCTAATATCACATAACTACCTATTTTGATATATTTTACTTGTTAAGAACCCCAAGATGTTTGCAGGGTGCTATATCAACACATACCTTACTACTGCCTTCTAGTTTAACAAATGTCCATACTAAAGAGGAGCATGATGATAACAGAATAACATCTCCCAGAGAAGCATCACTTTGAAGCTATCCACACACAAAACTACCTTTGCAAGAACTAGCGAAACCAGGTAAGAAATTGCAAGCCCTGGATTTAGTATAATAATAGGAAAAGAAGCATTGAAGAATGCAGAAAGGAAAAATTTTCAGGGACTCCCCTCCTCCATCTTCAAGCAGTGGAGAGAGAGACTATGTGGAAAGACACTCCTCCAGTTGAGGGAAGGGGAAGAAATTACATTTAAGCCTTGGGTTTTGAATCCAGTACTAGAATTGCCAATGTGAAATCTAGCTCTTCAGAGCCCCAGGGCCCTTGGCCCCTGGCCAGTGCTCACAGACACAGCCTCTGGACCTAGGTTAGTCTGGAAGCAAAGGACTGTTTCTACCATCCTCCCTCAGCTTCGGGCAGCACTGTATGGGAGAAATACTCCCCCTCTTATAGGGTAAGACAGGGAAGTAAGAAAAAGGTTTTGTCTTAGAACTCATGCCCAGCTGGTGAAATCCAAGTGGTGGGCAGACTCCAACCATCCCCAGACTCAGGAAAATACCTATAGACAAAGCCTCTGAGTTTGTCCTAGTGTGAGAGACCTCAGGCCATGATGGGACATGTATTGTGGCCAACATCATCACTGGCTGATTGCAGTAGCCTCGAGCCACTAATACGCTGCAGTGACACACAGGGCAAAGCAGCATGGCCCTGGATCCTCTGCTGCACTGGTCCTATAGACTCCAGGTTTAACACAAGCATGGCGACATCAATGACTACAGGACCGCCTACTCCATTCCTCACTCAATCCCAAGCAGCACAACTTAGCCTTATCTGTTTGGGGAAGAAGAAGTAAGTAATTACCAAGTGGCAAAGGGGCCTATAGCCATTTCCTGCATAGTGAAGCCCAGTATCAGGCAGAAACTGTGGTATCTAACCACAGGCCAATGACAGTGAATAGAGTGTCTGGGCTCACTTTGGCTCTAGGGAGAGACTTGCAGGAATGAACTACCCTATTTAGACATTCGTTCAGTCCATTCTGAGCAACACAATAGTGAATGTGATCAACTTGGGCCTGAAGTGCCTTTAGTGCTGACACAGTGACAATGTGTCAACTATGGACTTCTGGGAAACCTAGGACATTGATGCTGGAAGCGAGTAAATAATCACAGGCTCAAATAAGCAGCCTGCTTAGAATTTCTATAAAGACAAGCACAAACAAAGCCAGTTAATGAAGACTAGAATAAATACCTAACCAACCCTTCTAATTGCAACATCCTTGTCTGCCAACAAGCATCAAGAATTCCCAGAGAACTATGACCATGCTTAACAGACAAAACAAGGTGCCAATAACTGACCATAAAGCAACTGATGTGTATGAACTCTCAGAGAATTTAAAATAGATATTTTAAAGAAACTCAATGAATTTCAAGTAAATCCAGAAAAACATTTCCTTGAGCAGAAAAGTGAACTAATTGAAATAAAAAATGTGATTAATAGATCAAACAGATGAATCGGTAAGCTCAAGAAAAAAACCACTAAATTTGAAATACACAGATATACTGTTGGAGGAGAAAAAGAAGAATGAAGTGGAATTAAGAAAGATTGCAGGAACATCATAACCTTAAAAGAACAGATATTTGGGTTACTAAGGTTCAAAAGGTACTTAAAAAATGCAAAGGGGTATAAAGCTTATTGAAAGAGATAATAACAGAAGACTTCCAAAATCTGAAAAAGATACAAATACATAGGTATATGAAGGTCAAAGGTCACCATCAGATTCAACTCACTCAAGTCTGTCCCAAGACATATTATAACCAAGCTTTCAAAGGTAACATACAAACAGAGGATTCTCCAAGCAGAAAGAAGACCAGAAAAAAATACGCAGAAGAGTGTTCCAACTGCCTAACAATAGACTTCATACAGGGCAGAAGGTAATAGGATGGAATTTTCACATGCTGAGGGGGAAAAGAAACATGCCAACAAATACTGTTTGATTCAGATAGAAAACAGAGATAAAGATATTTCCAGACAAATAAGCTGAGAGATTATCACTGCAAGATGTGTCCCTCAAGGTATGACAAAGGAAAGGTATAAAACTCACTATAAAGGCAGATTCAGAATTACCTAATATTGTAAGCACGCTATATAAACCTTCTTGATCTTTAGTACAAAGACTGAAAACAAAACAATTAAAAATAATGACATTAATATGTTAAGAAGCCACATAGAAAGATGCAAAACAGAAGATCAAAAGTTCAAAATGTGGGGAAAATGAAGTGTACGTGTACAGGTTCTTCAGTACCTTTTCTATTTTTTTCTTATCTTTATGATCAATGAATAAGTTGTTATCATTTCAAAATGTCTTGTTACAAATAAAAGAGATTTTTTTTTGTAAGCCTATGGTAACAACAAAGCAGAAACCTATAGCAGACCAAAAATAGTAAACAAGGAATCAAAACACACTACCCAGAGAAAAATCACTTAACTACAAAGGAAGACTATAAAAGAGGAAGAAAGAAACTAAAAAAAAAAAAAAACTATAAACTGGGTTATAAAATGTCAGTAGTAAGACCTTACTTACCAATAATTATGTTAAATTTAAATGGATTAAATTCCCCCAAGTAAGACACAGAGTGACTGAATGACTAAAAATCAATAGAAAAGTATGTGATTGACAAATTTCTTGATGTTTTATCTTTCTGAGTACAGTAAATATGCACTCAAAAATATATGCTGCTTATATGGTCTATTTCCTCTCATCATTCAGATCTCTGCTCAAAACCCAACTCCTCTTAGATGGTTCCCCTGACCACAGGGTCTAAACATTCCCTTCTGTCAATATCACACTCCACATCCTCTTATTAGAGCTTGTTTATTTTAACATTACTTTAATTTACATTACATATTTATTTCTTTGTTATCCATCTTCCCTAGTAGGAATGTAAATTCCAGGAAGGTAGGTGTGGAGTTACTTCTATTGCTCATTACTATATGTTCCCAAAATACAGTAGTTCCTGCAACACAGTAGTTGTTCAAATATTTTTCAAGTAAGCTTACATACCCCAAACTAAGAAACAGTTTTTCAGAAACATTCTTCTTTTATATAAAAATTTCACTATTGGGGATTCAAAAATACAGAAGGAATATACATTATTAAAGCTGGTGCAGTAATAAAATATTTAGAAACTAAAGTAATACATGACCTCGCCATAGTAAGACAATAAATAAATTAGAAGGTCCATTGTTATTTATCAAACATAAATGACTATGATTTTGGGTTGGTAAATTTTATAGAGACCTGTTACATTATTTAACCTTTGAATGGAAATAATGTACACAGCCAATTCACATATATCATATTAATAATTAGGAAGATTTGTGACAATTTCATAAGCCTCTTTTTATAAGCTTTTTTGCAATCTTTTGGACTTAAAAATGATGATTTCATAAGCTTTTCATATTTATAGTTTTAGTAGTCCTGGAGTACATACCAGTAAAATCTCTTGTCCAAAAACTCATATTTTTCTCACTCACCACAAAGGAATTATTTTAAAGATAATTATGGTAGGTTAAAGATGCCTAAAAATTCTCAGTCATCTTTTCCATTGACAGGCACAATCTACATCCCTTCCCCTTGAATCTGGGCCTACCCCATGATTGTTGAACCAATGAGATATAGTAACCATGATTATGTACCAGTATACAGGCTCAGGCCTTAAGAAACTAGAGACTTCCAGTTTCTCATCATTTGAACACCTAGTTCGAACACCTTATTAAAACCTAGTTTCCATGTTGTGAGGAAGCCCTGGTATTCTTCTACATATGCCCTCATGGAAAGGAATAAAGGCCTCTGGCCAATAGTTTTTATTGAACTCCCAGCTAAATCCTGATTGGCGGCTGAGCAATTTGAATATTGGTATGAGCATACACTTCTGATGACATTTAAGACTATGTAGGAAGTTCAACCATCACTTTTCTCTCTATCTGTATTCATGATATTTAATAATGACATGTAAAATATGAAAGAAAATATTCCATCAATTTGCGATTATATGTACAGCACACAGTTTGACAGCATCAGCTTACGTTATTTGGCTAAGTCAAAAAAAGAGTAGATTTTCCTGGCCCATTCAAGTCATCCCAGTTGATACCACATAACCTAGAAATAATTCAAGTCTTTCTAGTCTTTTATAAATTGCAGATGCATATATGTAATAAATGGTAGGGTTTTCAAGCCACTAAGTTTTATTAATTATGCAACTATAATAACTTAAGCCCTAATAAAGTAGAGTGATTCTCAGTTGGGTAGAGGACTTGGGAAAGCAAGGTGGTGAAATACCTATTGTTTTTAAAATATAAAAATTAAAGTCATAAATGAATGTTAAATGTTTTTAAAAAGATACAAGTTAAAAGATTGAGCAATGCTGTTATAACTAATGATAAATATCAATATTTGTTCAAGAACTATTCAATTCTGTAAATATTCATTGAATATTTATATATGCCAGTCACCATAGGAACCTCAGGGACATATAATGATTAAAAAAAAAAGACAAACAATCCTCAACTTCAAAGAGTATCTACTATTTCCTAAAGAAAAGTGCTAGTCTTTAATGATCTCAAGTCACATTCTTTGAAAGAAAGCTAATATTTTCTTTTACACTGTTTACAAAAATTCACACAAAAAAAAATTAGAGCCCTGTCAAGCCCATAACTGAACTGCGGTTTATTTCTCAGGCTTAAAGAATTCACAGAGCAAACAACAATCTATGTTCAGGTAATTAATTGTAACAGTTTCCACTTATGTGAGTTGTTCATCGTGGTAGATAGAATAATAATATCTGGCTCTCTGAAGATATTATGTTCTTCTGTCATTTCATTTTGTTTGCTCACTAGATCCATTCACCTCCTTAATAACAATCCTTCTTCTTTAAATTTTGCGCCTATTTAATAATAATATCCAACATAAATTTTTCCTAATTATCTTCATTGTGTATGTCTTGGCAGGTGACCATTGGCCTTGGCTTGCACAGTCTAAAATATTGATATGGGACTGCATTACTGATAACCCATAGGGCCACATAAGTGGTCCAACCATCATCTTCCTCTATTTTGATATTCACTAATGTCCACCTTTAGTAATGATATTTAAGATGTGAAAGGAAAATGTTGCATCAATACGTGATTATCTGTGCAGCACACAGCTTGGTAAAACATTTGAAATGGCTCCAGTTGGCCTTAAAACAAAGTGAAGAACCTCCAGTTTCAAGTCACTCTCCTCCACTTCTAACAGCTCCTGGTTTCCCTGGATGCTCTTTTGCAATTATATTTTTATATTTTTCTTATATTTTTCTCATTCATCACAAAGGAATTATTTTGAAGATAATTATTGTAGGTTAAAGATATCTAAAAATTCTCATACACCTCTTCCATTGACAGTCACAATCTATATCCCTTCCCCTTGAATCTAGGCCTACCCCATGACCAATATATTAAGGCACACTTTTTCTTATCTTCATTTAATCTGTAACCCTACTCTACCCAGTATCCGCACTATGCCAGTTATACTGTTAGAAATGAGTCTGGTTTCTACATGTTAAGTCTTAAATACTAAAAACTGCTAATTATATTATCCCTCTCAGGGATGCTAAAATTTTGAAAGAGGAATTTTAGGTAACACAATGATTGCATTGAATTACTATTTGAATTAACTGTCAACTTGTGAGGTGCTGGGACACGGAAGGGACCATTTTTAGAAGTCACTAAATTTTAGCATAATGTTGGACATATTTCACCCAGCTTAGAGCTAATATCATGATTATAACATCAACTAGGTTCCTCAAAATAGTCTCAACAATTACATGGCAATGTTAATTGATATTGTTTCCTACATACCCTAAAGGCTGATTTAGTTTTAGGAAGATAATCATGGAGTCAGCAATGAATTACTAATGTTACATCACAGATTAAAGAAAGGATAAGAAGGGGTTGAATGGAAAGATTTGGAAGATCATGAATTCAAAAGAATTCTAGGAAATTAAAAGTAAAAACAAAAAATTAAAACATCAAGCTAACTTGGGCAAGGTGACATGTGCCTGCCTAGCATTAGGTGGGGAGGCTGAAGTGGGAGGATCACTCAAACCCAGGGGTTCCAGACCAGTCTGAGCAAAACACATCTCAAAATAGCTTGATCTCCACTTTATCCTTCTATGATAGTTATTTCTTTCATGCCAAGTAAATCCTGTTTTTTTTAATTCTCTCTAATCTAGCACAATTCATTTAGATTTCTAATAAAATTAGTGTACAGATTCCTGCTTACACAGCTATGAAAGTTTTTGTACCTTTGATAAAAACAAGTCAGACCATACAGAACAATGCCTCTGAGATGAGACACTCAACAAATACTGTTCTCATTATTTCAGACTCATTTCTCACGGGTTACACAACAGTCCCCAATGTGTCAACTGTCAGGCAACCTGAGACTATCAGAGATTTAAACTGTGTTATCTTTGGTTCCACCTTAGCATCCATCCCTTCCCCTCCTCTTGTGTGCCTCTCACTACCCTCTGCTCCCTTCTGGCAGGGCCCACTCCATTGCTTATACCATCACACTCACCGCTATATGAGTAGGTGCTGTTGCCCAGCTAATGCAAAGACTAACCTAGACATACCCACAAATAATTACTCTGGAGGGGGCTGAGCTGCCATAGGCACCCAGAAGCACCATTTCAAGTAAGCACATGGCCATCTACACCAAGAAGTAGGTCTCGAGAAAGTACAGAGCAGGGGGCTGGGATTGTGGCTCAGTGGTAGAGCACTCACCTAGCATATGTGAGGCACTGGGTTCAATCCTCAGCACCACATAAAACTAAATAAACAAAATAGAGTTATTATGTCCATCTAGAACTAAAAGAAACACATTTTTTAAAAAAGGAGCAGAGCAGGAGACCACTGTCAGTGTACACTCAGAGATTGCCAAAAGGACAAAGAGATATTTTTATTTTTGACAGTTTTCAAAAATCATAGTTACAAAAAAGACTAAAACTTCAGCTGAGTATAAATAACTAAAGGAAAATAAAATAGGTTTGCATGAAGTGATGCAGAAGTGGACAAGGGTCAACACAACTTTATGTCAAAAAAAGAGCAGAACACCAACTTGGAAAAGACATCAGGTTTTTGTTGTTGTTTGTTTGTGTTTGAGTCAGCTTTTTCACTGCTGTAACAAAAAGGATCCAAACAGAACAACTGTAGAGGAGGGAAAGTTTATTTGAGAGCTCAAGGTTTCAGCGGTCTCAATCCACAGACATCAGGCTCCATTCCTCGGGGCTCAAGTTAAGGCTGAATATCATGGTAGAAGAGTGTGATCAGAGAGCAGAGAGAGAGAGGCTCCACTAGCCAGATACAAATATATATCCCAAAGCCACGCCCCCAGGCCTCCCCTCCTTCAGCCACACCTGCCTTCAATTACTACTCAGTTAATCCCATCGATGATTAACTCACTGATTGGGTTGAGGCTCTCATAACCAAGTCTTTTCCCCTCGGAACCCTCTCACATTGTCTCACTCGTGAACTTTTGGGGAACACCTCACATCACATCCAAACCATAACGGTTTGTTTGTTTTGGCAACTGAGGATATTTCGTTTGCCTTTCTTGTCTATTTCTAAATGTGCTATTTTAATATATTCAAGAAATAAGTATAATATATTTTACAATTTATATAACTGATGGCATGTGCTTTTGGCACTTCTATTTTGTTTGTAGTTATTTTCCTCTGTTAAGTTAAAAAAAGGAACATTTCCTATTCTATCATACACACACATACACACACACACACACGCAATAGTGCAGTTATGGTCTCATCTGATGATTGATGATAATGACATGAGTTGTATCCTTTAAATATTTATAAATTCTTATATTGAGTCTTATTTTTAAAAAATGTTCAAAACAAAGTAAGAAAACTACAATGGCAAAAACTTTGCTACTTCACTAATCCAACATTTTGATACAGAGTTGTCTCCACTCTCTTGGGATGTTGCCCCACGACCATCAACCCTGAAGAAGTGTAAGTTGTCCTGTTATTTTACTCAGCATAATGTCTTCCAATTCTATCCATATAGTCACAAATGAGAAGATTTTGCTCTTTTTATGGCCAAATAGTATTGTGTGTATAAATAGACACACACACACACACACAACATATACATATGTCCTGCATTTTCTTTATCCATTCATCAGTTGATAGACACTTAGACACTTAGGTTGGTTCCATTTCTTGGCCATTGTGCATATTGCTTCCATAAACACGAGAGTTCACATATGTCCCTCTGACATATTGATTTCATCTCTTTTGGATATATACCCGATAGTGGGATTTATGGATTACATGGAATTTAAATGCAAGACCTGAAACTGTGAAACTAGAAAACATGGGGATATGCTTCAGGATATTAGAATAGGAAATAATTTTTTTTGTGTGTGTGTACTGGGAATTGAACTGAGGGCCACTCAACCACTAAGACACATCCCTAGTTCTATTTTGTATTTTATTTAGAGACAGGGTCTCACTGAGCTGTTTAGGGCCTCATTAAGTTGCTAAGGCTGGCTTTGAATTTACAATCCTCCTGCCTCAGCCTCCCAAGCTGGTATTACAGACATGCTCCACTGTGCCCAGCAGGAAAGAATTTTCTGACATGGCTCCAAAACACAGGAAACAAAAGCAAAAGTAGATAAATGGGATTACAGCAAACTAAAAAGCTTCTGCACAGCAAAGGACATGATCAACAGAGTGAACAAATAACCCACAGAATGGGAGAAAGTATTTGCAAACTAATCAACTGACAAGGGATTAACATACAGAATAGATAAGGAACTAAAAAAGACAAAATAGCAAAAAAATGAATAATTCAATTTAAAAATGGGCAATAGAACTAAGTAGACATTTCTTAAAAAGCAGACATACAAATAGCCATATGGGTCTTAAAAAATGTTCAACATCATTAATCATCAAGGAAACGCAAATCAAAACCACAATGAGGTTATCAACTCACAAAAAAAGATACAAGACAGCAAGTGCTGAAAGGAACCTTCAGACTATTGGTGGGAATGTCAACTGGTATTGCTACTTATGAAAACCAGTATGGAGTTTATTCAAAAAATTAAACATAGATCTTCTTTACATTATATGTGACTTGGGTCAGGTTAATTTCCTGAATTTTTTCCTTTATATTTTTATGGGGGATAAAATAGTAATTTAGGGAGGTCATATGGATGTGAAAAGACAATGCACATAGGTTTATAATAAGCACTAAGGTTTGCTATCACAATTATTAATATCAGGTTTCTTAATGCACTTCTGTTAATGTGACCCTGTATATGTATTAACATATCTTGCTGTACACATACTAACGTTCTTGAAAGCAAATATCTTTTAAACTCAATCAATATCATAGTCCTACACACATAATTTCTTGACGCATGAAAGACAGAAGTTGAATTAAACTTAAAATACTCCTGTGTAGCAAAGAGCAAGTGCACAAGAACCATCCCAGCTCAAATATGAGAACACAATTAAAGTATTATAACATGCCAATCTGAAGAGATGGAAAGTCCAAAGAAACAAAGACATTAAGAAGAATAAAATTACAAACACTATAGCTTGGGTGACAACTATCTACTAATCTATTCCAAGAATATGAGAACCCAAGGACACCAGTTGTTAAGTCTTGATCATTTATAAAAAAAAAAAATTAAAATAATAGCAATTCCTATTATAATGGTGTAGATAAAAATTCATCACAAATTAATCAAGAAAAAAATGCCTGTACCAAGCATAGATTAAAAGTTCAAGTAGGTATACCATTTGGCCCAATTATTCCATTTCTTTCAAATGAATTATAAAATGAGTACACAAAGATGTTCACTCATATGTTTTTCACAGTTTGAAGAAAAAAAGTAAAAAGTTCCAAAATAAAATTGGGGATACAAATGGGAGCACAGTAATAAAATGGAAAAATAGACTTTAAGATGATCATGGGGATCTCTGGTCATAAATAAGGAAAAACAATGGCACATTTTTGTTAGAAAAAAGTTGTGCACAACATTTTATATGTGTCTGTAAATGTATAGGGGAGACTGATTTTGGGGAATACAAAAAAATAACTACAGGGACATTTGTAAAATGTTAACAGTTATTGTCTTTGGACAATAAGATTTGTGGGGTTTTTAAATTTTAATTTTTATTGGTTCTTTTTAGTTATACATGACAATAGAATATATTCTGACATAATTATAAAAGCATGGAATATAATTCATTCTATTCAGTCCCCAGTATTTCCCCTCCCTTCTTCCTACCTTCCATTCCCTTCCTTCTTAAACTGCAGAAAATTTCTGTAGTTTTTTTTTTGCAAATAAACATGCACCACTTTTATTAACAAAAATAAGTTATTTATATATATGTTTAGAAAGTCTGAAGCTATAAATTTCTTTAAAGAGTAATTATTTCAATTCCTAGGTGACACATTAACAGAAGTACATTAAGAAACCTGATATTAATAATTGTGATAGCAAACCTTTAGTTAGTGCTTATTACAAACCTATGTGCATTGTCTTTTCACATCCATATGACCTACCTAAATTAATATTTTATCTCCCATAAAAATATAAAGGAAGAAATTTAGGAAATGAACCTGACCCAAGTCAATTTCAACAACTATACAACCTAAAACTCATATCAGCTTTAAGATTGATTTTGCAAATAATATTCTGTCCTGCAGAAGATCTCTTGTAGCCCTTATTGGTTGCTTTGAAATCATTGGTATAGACAAAAGTTCTTAAGCACGAACAGCAGATCTCAAAGAATTAAGTACTGCCAGAGAGTAGAATACAGACCAAGTGGAAACTGTACACAGCCTTTAAAACATATGAACCAGTGGATGTTCTGGGCCCCTCTCTAAGCTGGGATGTGATATAGACAAGGAGATTTTAAATCTATTATTTAGATAGAGCAGCACAATTCACAATAGCCAAACTATGAAACCAGCCTAGGTTTCCATCAAGGGATGAATGGATATAGAAAATGTGGCAAATATACACAGTGGAGTTTTATTCAGCCATAAAGAAGAACATAATTATGTCATATGTAGGAAAATAGATACAACTGGAAATCATCATGTTGAGCAAAATAGACTCAGAAAGTCAAGGGTGTGTTTATTCTCATGTGTGGACACTAAAGAGAAAACAGAGGGGGGGAAAGGAACCTCATGAAAATAGAAGGGAGACCAGTACAGTAGAGGGGCAGGATTGGGGAAAGAGAAGAGTAAAGGAAAAGGAGAGGTACTAGGGGATGAAACTGATCAAATTATGTTATGTGCAATATATTACAATGAACCTCACTGTTAAGTATAATTATAATGCACCAATAAAAATGATGTGCAAAACTGTTAACAGTTACCACATTACCCAAAGCAACCATTTCATGCAAAAGAAAATGCACTAATACCTCTGCAATACAAAAGGAAATTTTCAGTTTACTTTGCTTGTGCTAAGAAAGTTTATTGATTATAACAGACAATACTAATCAGATGTTGATCTTTATTTTGAAAGAATTCAAAATTCAAGAAAATTGGACATATACTTAGTGATGGAATGGAAATTCCAATTAGTGAATCTTGGAAGGCAAAGAACCCAGGGAATATGAACAGTGCAAATCCAACATTTATAGTGTCCCTATCACAACCCTCAAATTTTGTGTCATATAAATCATTGGTGCATCCATTGCCTTCCATCCAAATCCAGTTTAGATGTTCTGCCAACACTTTGTGAAGGCTGATTCCACCTTCACTGGGTTCCTCCCTTCATTTTCTTAAATACTAGAGCCAGTCTATGGAACTCAGAAACAGTATGAACATGTCTTACCAACAGGCTTCAAACACCTTCTTTAAAGCACTGAAAAGAATAACTCCAGGTCCAGAGACCCATTACATTATTGCTACTCAGTCCCACCTCCCCACTTCACTTCTACCCTGGAAATTACACTAAAAATCAAGTTTTTCTAACCAGATGAACATCTCTTTGGACAGCTGGAGTGCAGGTTTTCATTTTGGAGCTGAGAAGATAGTTGAACCATTGTAAATTTCATTCTGTGAACATTTCCTCTGTGTGTGTAAATTACAACCCCTCTGCATGGTCGACTGCAGAACAAATTAAGTCTTTCAAAGGTGAAACTGAGTCAGCTTATCAGACAGACCTTCTGGTTCAATACATGGCCACTCTCCTCGGGTCCATTCCGGCTCCTCTTTCCATATGATCTTCCTTGTAAAACCAACTATTAAAAGAGTTTTTCTTCTTCAAAAATACCTTTTATACTCAGGACCCTACTTTCTCCTTTCTATTAACATTCCATAATTTAATCTTCTTATCCTATGGCCAGGTTACCATAACATCTTCCTAACTGTTCTCTGCCTCCAGGTCATTACAATACAGTCTACACATAATACATTGTTCAGAACATTTTTAAGAAGTCTGAGGAAATTCATGGTCATAATTTTTATAACCAAATTGCTTCAAGTATTAGTGAAAAAATAAAAGAGTACGTAAAATGGCCCATTTCTATCCATAATGCCTAGCACTGCCTTTACCCACAGAAAGCACTGAATGAATGTGTATTCAATATGTCAAGGACCCCAAGTTTTCTAAAACAATAGTTTCTGTAATTTTGTTTTCCTCTTTAAAAAATGCTTTAAGTGTATCCTCATTGCCTATAAAATTAAGGCAATGGGAAGTTTCTATCAAACTCAGTACTTCATATTTTCTTAAAAAATTAATTTATCAGTTCCCTATCTAGACTCTGAGCCCCTGGAAAGAAGAAAACTACATCCTTAACTTCTTTACCAATCAAGTCACATTCTTCCCAGGGAACAAATAAAAGTTAATTTAGCCTTGCTATAAAAAAGAGATGTGAAGCTTTTCCTGACTATATAACAGAATATGAATACAACTGTGTCTCTCCAGCTGCCTGATGTGGTGCATGAATTATCTTACCACGTATTAAAAACTCATATACTGAATAGCAAACAATTCATCAAGAGAGAGGAAATAATTTCTGAGTAAATTTATTCTCTGATCACTGAGACATCAATTCCCTTCATAAAACCAAATATAACCACAATAATTCTCAATAAAGTGGGTTATCAACAAAAGTTGCCAATGAACATAAATGAAATACAGTGTCGTTTGGGAAAATGTAAAACTAGTTTGTGTGAGCATAGATGTCTTAAATTGTATGCATGTGGTCAAAATATTTACAAACTTTATAATACTTAGTACACATTCATTGAGTGCTGTTATAGAAGATAAACAGAAGTGCAATTTTACATACCCATTTTTATGTCTTAACCAATACTTAAAGCATTTTGGTTATAAAATTAAATGATTATGACTTTTCTCACACTCCTTAAAAAATGTTCTGAACAGATTATCAGAAATCCAACAAAATATCAACCCAATAAGAAAGCTGATCATTAAATAACAACACACTTGGCAAAATGCTCTGAAAAGGTCAATTGGGTCAAAGCTAAATGGGCTGACCTTATTTTCCAACTGAAACTGTTCTACATTAAAATGACTTAGTCTCCTCATTGCTAATTTAACATTGACCTTAACAATTTTCATCTCTCTTCTTTACAACACTGCTAACCCTTTTATTGTAGGACACACTACTCCTTTACTGGCTCTTGTCTCCTCCCTTTTCTAAGGTAATCTTAATATTAATCACCTCTTAAGATCCACAACACATAGTAGCTTTATGCTAGGACAATAGGAATAAGGAGAGCTGTCCAGGTTAAACCAAAGATAACACAGTCCACTCTACCCTTATTCCAATTCTTTTGGTGGCCCTTTCTCCCATTACAAGAGAAAAGGTCGATGGACTTCTGCTCATCATTATGCATTAGAACTCATTCACAGAATTTTAACCTACACCTGAATTGAAATGGCTTCCCTGTTTATATACACTATCTCTTATGTCACAAGTACCCACACAATCGCTTCCCTTGAATGAATGGATCCCTCACACTGCCTGATGCGATGCCTAAAAGGAGTCATGTCATTATCTTCAGGTCTAGAAAATTATTACTCTCCATATTTCTTTTTAGGTACCTCTGAATGAGCATAAAATATAGAAACAAGGCTCTAGAATCTAAAACCACTATGTACTTTTGGTTTTGTTTGTTTGTTTAGGCTGTGACTGTATGCAGATTACAAACTCTGAGATTTTAAAATGAACAGTGAATTTTTTTAAATATATGAGATGAGAAAAGTATGCAAAGAGAAGGCAAAAAAAAATTGGAAAAGATATAAGAAATTTGATACGATGGAGGAGCCAAAATCTGCTGTCATCTATTGGAACACTATAATTCTCTGTGATGGTAACAGATGTTTCTCCAAAAAAGAAAACAAAAATTTCTGGATCAAATAAGCTTCATTAATATTGCATATTAATTCTCTCTCTTGGAGAGTCCCAATTCACATTAGCATATCACAATGCATATTAGCATATCAAAAGCTCTAAGAAGACTTGCAGTAAAGACACCGTTTTTCATACTTGTTTGTTCTTGGAACTCCTTTTGATCATTGGAAACCTACAAACATTTTGCAGATCTCATGGAAAACTACTTTACAATCACTGCTGTAGACAAGAGGGAGCAGGTGCAGGCATTAAGGCATATGAGAGACTGTCGACACAATCCCAAGATACTGACAGTCCGGCACTGAGGAGTCCATTATTGTAAATCTAAATGCAGGTGATTGTTATATCAACCAGTGTCATAGATTGAAGTAAAAAAAAAAAAAGGAACAAGTAACACAAGATTATGCCTACCTACAGGAAAAGCTAGAGTAGGAGGGCTAGGTAGTAAGGTCCAACATGAATTTGACGAAAAAATAACCCAGGCAGTGACAGAGAACATGGCATAGGAAGTATACGTGAGTTAGCAGGCATTGTTGCTATTTCCACCAAGGCTTGTTGGGTCTTCAGACACTTATATTCCTCAGTTACTATGCTTTTGGGGTATTAAAGTCGCATTCCATAACTTAATCTTAAGTCAGTGGTGAATAAGGGTAAAAACTAAAGGGTGAAAAATAAAAGTTCAATTTGCAGTTTTAGACAAATTGTATGAATGGGAAAGAGACTAAAGACAGATAAATAAGCTACCAGATTGTTCACCATCTCTAGGAAGAAAGAAATGATGAGAATCTGAATTGGAGCAGATGAAGACAGAAACAAACCAAAAGACACAAAGAAGAATCCACAGGACAGAATAACTGGACTTAGGTCAGAAGACTGGAACACAGTTACACTCCTTCAGACCTGGTTTCCTGAGGACCATCAATGGTATGTTGGCATTCTGCATATTCAGTGTGTATTATCTTTTTGAAAATCACTTCCAATTCCTTTTGAAAATCACTTCAATGTGTACATTTAGCTTCTCTGTGTAAAGTGCAAATTTATTACAGGCAAGAAAATTTTCTATGAATTGTACATTTCCTAAGACCATTTTGTACATTACTTGGAGCAATAAATTAACTGATGTAAAGTTAACTGCTGTTAAGCAAGCACTGTAAGTTATTCCATATATGATGGGACATTTTTGCTGATTTATTTTAATGGTAAAATTCCACCCCGTGTATAACACAAGATTTGATATCTTAAGGAGCAATGTCCATGAGATTACAGTACATGTGACCATAATATTATCATCAAATTGGAGGAACAAATCCATGTGATATAGAGGAAGACATAAGAACACCATCATCTGGAAATTTTAAAAGCAGAATACATTGCTTTACTTACATTTACTATGTAAATGTACATTTACTATGACTTCAAGAAACTGAATATGCTGCCCACTAAAACTTCCCACCTCACCCTATTCATTAAGAGCTAGACAAAAATGAAATTGCTTAGAATGAATGGAACCAATACAAAACTGTTAGGATAAGAAAAAAATGGCTTTGGTTTAGTAGGCTTGAAACACTGTGAGTCCTGTTTGGATCGAACTGCCTCCACCTTTTCAATATTTAAGACTGTGTACCCCATGAGACACTATGCACCCAACAAAATCCCTCATTATACTTTACCGAATCTCTTACTATCTACTGCATCACCAGGTTTTATTCTTTCCTAACAACACTTGGTACCAAATGTTCACCTTTTTCAATAAATTATTACAGCCAAGGTTTGACATGTGTGGAATAAAGCCATATCAGGTTCATTCTACTGGGCACATCATTGTGGCAGGAATGTCAACTCTAATAAGTATGTGATGAAAAAGATCGTCAGGGCTCCTGTCAGGTAGTACCTAACCTGACAGTAGGTTAAAACTGAACATTAACATGAAGAGGTTGGGTGACTGAGGCTGACAGCTGTCATTAATACTGTGAAAAAGAAATATGCCACCTAAGTTTCCCAGACGTCACAGCTTTCACATTCCCATTTAACCCTTCTAACAAACATGGGTGCCGGCATTCCTTTGCACTTAGAGATGAGAAATCTGTTTCCGCCCAATCTTTATTAGTCTGGGCACTCACCATCTCTCAGCTGAATTCCTGCCATCACCTCCTAATGAATGCTCTTGTCAACAGTCACATCCCAACTGAAAGAACTGGGCAATACCTAGGCTTTTCCAGGGGAACAAAATAACCCTGAAAACACGGTGGTTTAACAATTGATGGTGAAGTTGCTCCCACCAACTTGACCTTCTCATCATGTGCTCCCCGTGGTCATCACCAAAGGAGCGAGCATTAGATGGGCATGCAGACCACTTCCTCCCCATCTTTGTGCCCTCCCCACAACAAGGGAAGCTGGAAAGGGGAAGAGAACGCAAAACAGTCAATGGCTAAAAACAGCTTCTGCCACACCATGTTGATGGGTTGCAGTAAATCTGCTCCTACCACCACTCTACACTCTGTGGTGTCTGATCTCCACCTTCAGCTTCTCATACTTCACATCCTGAAATTCAAGCTCCACAAACACAGAACTGTTGGCTTCTTGTGCACTACGCCCATTCTCCTGTTGGCTACTTTCCCCCAAAATCACAATTATGACCACTTCTAACAACATCCACAGCTACCATCCTTGCCCAACCTATCTTTTTCCTAAAATTCTTCAGTAACCTCCTAACTTGTTCTTTATTCCATCGTAGCCTCCAGTAGTATATTCTCAACCCAGCAGCCAGCACTTTACTTTAAAATACAATCATATCATGTCACTGATCTGTTGAAAAGCTTCCTGGGGTTCCCGTCAAAGCCTGCATGACACAGTCCTGTCTTCATCTAACCCTCTCTTCCACCTTTCCATACACTGGAGTCTCAGATGCTTTGTCCACTCAGTATACCCCTGCTTCAGAAGTCCCTGCATTTTCTGCTCCTAGAACATGCTTCCACGACTCCCTCCCTGATGTCATTCAAGTTTCTTAAATGTTACCATCCAAAACAGGAACTCCTTTATGCCTTTCTTTTAACCTGCCTTCTTTTTCTTTTACCTGATGTTGCAGTTTTTTAAAAAATTTAGTTGTAGATGGACACAATACCTTTATGTATTTTTATGTGGTGCTGAGGATCAAACTCAGTGCCTCATGCATGCAAGGCAAGTGCTCTACCACTGAGCTACAACCCCAGCCTCTAATGTTGCATTCTGAATCTGCTTGCTGTCTGTAACACCTGACACCCTCTCCATATTGAGAGCTCTGTGAGATCCAGATGTTACCTGTCACATTCAATATAATATTCCTTGAGCTTAACACAATCAACACTGGATGAATGAAAGAATAATGGAGTGAGTGAATCCTGTCCCTCTAGGCCTACAGTGCACTTTCTCCAATGCCACTTGGTGGTTACTCTATCTTTAAGCTTCAGCTGAAAATCTACCCAAGCCTTCCACATTCTTCCCATCAGGACCTCTCAGTGCTCTTGGACTCTAGCAAAGGGTCTGACATGTTTCCATCATTCAATAATGTCATAGCAATTCATAAATTTCAAAAGTCATGAGGCCTTATGGTAAGTAATTAACAAGAGATGAAAACCCAACATTTATGGTTTTTAGGTCCCTTGCTACTGCTACTTGATACCATGGCTGCTATAAAATGGACATTTTGTAGCTGAAATTCAGTGTTTTGAGTATATTTTCTTTTCTTTATAGTCCTTTCAACATTTTAATCAAAATATTTCAATAAAGTAATTTGTAAAATGCCCCTATTATGCTCAAAATTAAATAATGATAGATGTACAATTTTTATCATATATCGTATACTTTTAAAAATACTTTCAACATGCTGAAACTTTTTGTCAAAACATATACCAAGTGGCACATTTGCTTAGAGCAAGCTACCTAAAATGCAGCCTTCAAAGGTTTCTTTGGCACATCTATCTACATGTAAACACTGCAGTAAACACTGCAAGTATTTCACAGGATGGGGTGATTTTTTTTTACTTGACTCCTTAGACCTGCATATAAATAATTTCTTCCAAAACTTGATATTTTATTTTCAATATAAATATATGTCACTTCATTCAAAGGATCAAACTTTTACATGTAAGAGTAGGAAGTAATGACTTATCTGACTGGAAACTTATGTGTCCAAAGTAGCCGTATGCTAATGGCATGGGAGAGGAACAAAGTCAAGTCTTCTGACAGGTGGTGGGTCCCACACCTAAGAATAATTATAGGTTAAGTTTTTCAGTGTCCCTTATCTAAAAGGCTTGGGAATAGAAGTGTTTCTGATTTCAAAGTTTTCCAGGTTTTGGAACAACAGTATGTGTGTGTGTGTGTGTTTGTATGTGTGTGTGTGTGTGTATGTATCATGGAAGGAGACCCAAGTCTAATACGAAATTCATTTATGTTTCATTTGCATTTTATGCATATCTTTTTGTTATATAACTTTATTTTATTTATTTATTTATTTATTTATATGCGGTGCTGAGGATCAAACCCAGCACCTCGAATGTGCTAGGCAAACGCTCTACCACTGAGCCACAACTGCAGCCCCTTTTATGCATAACTTTAAAGGTAATTTTATATAATACTTTAGTGTGCCTGTGACTGTGTACTGTGTCATGAGGTCAACTGCACAATTTTCCATTGTGGCATCATGTTGGCCCTCAAGAAGTTTCAGATTTTGGTGCACTATATATTTTGGATTTTTAGATTAGGGATGTTCAAACTATGTTGATTTTTTTTAATTAAAAAGAATAATTGATTTTGCTCTATTTTAAAAAATCTATGTCTTTGTCTAACCCCCAGATTTAAAATATAAGCAGGAGAATAAGGATCTTTTAAAAAGATAATGCATGGAAACACTTTATTTAATCATTTGGAAAATATAAAAAAATGACTGTAATCAAACTATTTCAATAAAATATTTTGTAAAATGTCCCTATTATGCTCACAATTAAATAATGATATACAATTATTATCATATATCACATATCTTTATGAATTCATTTAACCTTAAGATAACTCTCTGAGATAGATGTTATCATTTCCCTTTTAGAAATAATGAAACTAAAGACACAGAGGTTAGGTTGCTTCCCCAAAGTCAAACAGCCAGTTAGTGGTAGACTCAAGATTCAAGTCCATGTAGTCTGAGCCCAGAGACTTCTTAATAAACACTTAAACTTTTTTATTACCATTAATTAATCATTAGATCTTACTAGGGCTCTTTGTTTTTATATATACTTCAGAGTAAACTATTTTCACTACAACTGAACACCAATTTATGAAGAAAATGGAGAAGGTGATGAAAAGTTAAACCTGGTGAGCTCTTATCTTCAGATTTTTTGATTGGCTTGTTAGATAGTATTCAATTTTGACCATCTTACACGTCCTAATGCCTCTGTTAGATGCTGAGATACAACGGTGAATGAGATCATATCCATGCCCAGGGAAAAAATTCCCAATTATAGCCAGATGAACATCTGTTCAATGCTGCAACTGCTAAATGGTGCTATATGAACTCACTGGAGGAGCTCCTAACCCAATGACAGGGGCCCAAGAAAAGCTTCCAAAGGGGCAATTTATAAGTATTTTCTAAAATTATTTGGTATGACTCTAATATAATGATAGATAAAATTCATATCAGGCTATGTTATGATGATAGTGCAAATGGTTCCCCACCAAAACATGAGACCATAAATCTCTCCTTTGTGAAAAACAAAGGAAGTTCACATCCAGGGTTTCATTTAGAGATCCATCTAAATAATAAAGTTGGGTTGGAAATTCGGATTTTAGTGCTGACTCCACCACAAATTACCTGTGTTAAGGATTCGGGGAACAAGGAACTAAAATGAGTGGAACACTTTAAGTACGACATGGGTTGCCATGACATACAGGATGAGCAAGCTATATGTTTTGATGAGCACTGGTACTTAGGGTTGAGCTGTGCAAGTAGTGTGGTAGGAAAGGTTGGCTCCAGCTGGCTCTGACAACATATGTCAGAAGGAGACTCAGCACAACTTTGCTTGAACAACTTAAAATTGAAACTGAGTCACTGTTTGTGTTTAGAGTTGTCTCCAGTTAATTGCTGCACTGCTTTAATTCCATTAAATTCCACAGAAGCCATATGCTATCACCTCTCTCTTCCTTCCCCCTCTTGAATAGTGGATTTCTTCCCCTTAATGGGAACTTCCTCTTCCTCCTGTAAGCACATTCAAGTCTGTGACAGTTTGTGGGGGGAAAATGAATTTTTAAAATAATTTCATCACCCATTCATTCACTCAACAAATATCCATTGGCTTGTTCCTGTATGCCTGACGCTGTAGGGCCCACAATCAATACAGAGATGAGCAAAACAGTCTTAGTTCATGCATAATGCTTCTGGTTTGGATCATCTTAATGTGTTACCAAAACCTAAACAAAACAAAATAATTCTCGATATATAATTCAACCTTTTCCCTAAAGCTGGTTCTGGCAAATGGAAGGATCCAGAATGAAAGCATTATATCTGAAAATTTCTGTGCCAAATAATAAAAGAAACAAAGGGAAATACAAAATTGTGTCTAAATCCCTATCTCTCACCCTGTACAAAAGTCAATTCAAAATGGATCAAAGACTTAAGTAGAAGACCTGAAACACTGAAACTGCTAGAAGAAAACAGGGGAAACACTTTGAGATTGAGGCACAGGCAAAAAAACCCCTGAAATAATAGAAAAAATTGACAAACGGGATTGTATTAAATTAAAAAGCTTTTGCACAGAAAAGGAAAAAAATCCAGAGAGTTAAAGATACAGCCTACAGAATGAGGAAAAATAATTAAAAAAAACTTTGCCAACCACTCTTCCAATAGAGGATTAACATTCAGGATGTATAAAGAACTCAAAACACAGCAAAGACAAAACAAAATTAAAAAAAAAAAAAAAACCCAATCAATAAACAGGCAGACACTGAACAGGCACGTCTCAAAAGAAGTACAAGTGACCAATAATTGCATGAAAAATGGTCAATATCTTTAGCCATTGGGAAATGCAAATCAAAATTATATTGAGATTCCATCTCACTCCAGTCAGAATGGCTATCATCAAGACTACCAAAGACAATAAATGCTGGAAAGAATTCAGGGAACAAGAAACCCTTACACACTGTTGGTGAAAGTGCAAATGAGTACAGCCTATATGGAAATCAGTATGAAGATTCCTCAAGAAACTAACATAGAACTACCATACGCCCGTGATACACTCTTGGAAGGAACCAGAAGGAATCAAAGTCAGGATGTTGTAGAGATAACTGCATACCCATGTTCATCACTACACAACTCACCACAGCAGTAAATGCCCATCAATGGATGAATGGATAAAGAAAATGTGAGATAAACACACTCACACACACACAAAAAAAAAAAAACACTGAAGTATTTTTCAGCCATAAAGAAGAATGAAATCATGTCATTGGCAGGAAAATGTATGGAACTGTAGATCACATTAGTGAAATAATCCAGATTCAGAAAGACAAGTATCACAGGTTTTCTCTCACATGTGAAATTTAGGGAAAGAAAAAGACATAAAAATAGAAGGGAAACTATTAGAAAAGAGAAAAGGGAAGTCATGAAAGAATGTAAATGATCAAAGTATTTTATATGCCACAATGAAACCCATTCTTCTATAAAATTATTATGCACTAATTTAAAAAAGGGAATGAGATTAAGCCAAAAAAAATTATTAATGGCTAATGTTGATTGAGCCTATACTATGAACTGAATTCTTTACAAAGTACTTTACAAACAATTTTCCATTCAGTTCGTTAAGTATTTGCTTACCTGCAATACACTGTATCCAACATAGCATGCAATCTAAGTGTTTGCATATTTTAAATGGATTTTGACATTAAATGGATTTAATGTTTGCATGTTTAAATTCTCAGGTACTTATACCTTCAGAAAAAGTATTGTAATTTATGTATTTGATAAATACTTTTAACACAGAGGAAAATACAATATCTCTTTAAATTTCGACTCAGCTCAGAGCTTACTATGTAATGACATTGAATAAACAAGTTCAAGATTTTGAGTTATATTACAGAAAAGTTTGAGAACCATACATTCTACTCACTGACAGAGGTAGTGACAGATGAAATCATGGTGTGGTGATGGAGAGAAAAAATGAGGAGGAGGAAAAGAAAATATAAATTTCTAACATGGCATGTTACTCTCCCATGGTGTAAACACTGATTTTCTGTAAAGTTGTAAAGGAAAAGACTGTTTCAAAATAGTGATAATTTGAAGGTGTGGAGTATGCATGAAGGATAGTTCTTTCTATTGTTACCAATTTATATTTTTAAATTGTGGCTCTTGATGGGTAAAAAAAAGTACCTTTTGCAACTTGTAATAGTAATTGTTTCAATCATTAGGCAGACAAACTCATGTTCTAGCTGAAAGTGAAAATACACAAATCAGATTCAAGCACATATCAATATGTCACACATCCTCTGACATCCAATAAAAATGAATCCACTGACTGTTTAGATCCCAGACATTACATTCAGGAAGGATGATTGCTTAATGATCCAATTCTTGGAATTTCATTAACTAGTGTCTGGAGGAACATAAGAAATCACTTTTTTTTATTTTTCTGGGTAGATTTGGAAGAGAAGAACAGGATAAAACTTCGTATTCATTTTTCATAAATGCCAAAAAATTCTTCTCAATATTTTCCCCAAATGAGAGGATTAGGTGGCAGAGTACAGAAGTAGCTAGAAATGATAGCAGCCCTTAGAATCTGTAAGCCACACAAGGTGACTGTCACCTGTCTGCTGCTGTCAAACACAGTGATGCTCATACAGCTCAACTAATGGCCTATGCACCAAGGGCTCATCAGGTCTGCCTTCTCTATGTTTTATTATGAGCCCAGTCTCCCAACACGAGCATCTGGGGAGAGGGCTCAACATCCAGTAACTCTTAAGCATGAAAGAGGCCTGAAGCGCCTCAAACAAATGATGCAAATAATTTATATTTTAAAAAAAGAGACACAGAAGAAAGAACCAAGCACAGATGCAAGTTAACCTCCTGAACTTCCATTTCTGATGAAGAGAAGCTTTTGCTGGAGAATTAGTTTATTCTGTGTTTGTTCCCACAGAAGATTTGAACTTAAAAAAAAATCCTCAAAGTAAGAGCCACTGAATACTTTGTTTTTAAAAGTGTGTTTCTTATTTTTAAATGACTGGTGAGTGTAAGAGCACAGGATATCTGGATCCAAGTCTAGAAAGTACCGTACACTAGTTTATGATCTTGGTAAAGGTTTTATATATCTAAGTTTTAAGTCTAAGTTCTTTTGTTTATTCAGTCAAACAAAATCACAAATAATAACACCTAGCCCATATGATTTTGGGGAGAACTTAATAGCACGATTCCATATAAAATGTTTAGCACAGAGGCTAACAAGCACTCAAGATAAGTAAGATATAGTTCTATAGTAAAGAGAGAGAGAGAGAGATAGAGGAGAAGATAAAAGAAAGAAAGAAAGAAAGAAAGAAAGAAAGAAAGAAAGAAAGAAAGAAAGAAAGAAAGAAAGAAAGAAAGAAAGAAAGAAAGAAAGAAAGAAAGAAAGAAAGAAAGAAAGAAAGAAAGAAAGAAAGAAAGAAAGAAAGAAAGAAAGAAAGAAAGAAAGAAAGAAAGAAAGAAAGAAAGAAAGAAAGAAAGAAAGAAAGAAAGAAAGAAAGAAAGAAAGAAAGAAAGAAAGAAAGAAAGAAAGAAAGAAAGAAAGAAAGAAAGAAAGAAAGAAAGAAAGAAAGAAAGAAAGAAAGAAAGAAAGAAAGAAAGAAAGAAAGAAAGAAAGAAAGAAAGAAAGAAAGAAAGAAAGAAAGAAAGAAAGAAAGAAAGAAAGAAAGAAAGAAAGAAAGAAAGAAAGAAAGAAAGAAAGAAAGAAAGAAAGAAAGAAAGAAAGAAAGAAAGAAAGAAAGAAAGAAAGAAAGAAAGAAAGAAAGAAAGAAAGAAAGAAAGAAAGAAAGAAAGAAAGAAAGAAAGAAAGAAAGAAAGAAAGAAAGAAAGAAAGAAAGAAAGAAAGAAAGAAAGAAAGAAAGAAAGAAAGAAAGAAAGAAAGAAAGAAAGAAAGAAAGAAAGAAAGAAAGAAAGAAAGAAAGAAAGAAAGAAAGAAAGAAAGAAAGAAAGAAAGAAAGAAAGAAAGAAAGAAAGAAAGAAAGAAAGAAAGAAAGAAAGAAAGAAAGAAAGAAAGAAAGAAAGAAAGAAAGAAAGAAAGAAAGAAAGAAAGAAAGAAAGAAAGAAAGAAAGAAAGAAAGAAAGAAAGAAAGAAAGAAAGAAAGAAAGAAAGAAAGAAAGAAAGAAAGAAAGAAAGAAAGAAAGAAAGAAAGAAAGAAAGAAAGAAAGAAAGAAAGAAAGAAAGAAAGAAAGAAAGAAAGAAAGAAAGAAAGAAAGAAAGAAAGAAAGAAAGAAAGAAAGAAAGAAAGAAAGAAAGAAAGAAAGAAAGAAAGAAAGAAAGAAAGAAAGAAAGAAAGAAAGAAAGAAAGAAAGAAAGAAAGAAAGAAAGAAAGAAAGAAAGAAAGAAAGAAAGAAAGAAAGAAAGAAAGAAAGAAAGAAAGAAAGAAAGAAAGAAAGAAAGAAAGAAAGAAAGAAAGAAAGAAAGAAAGAAAGAAAGAAAGAAAGAAAGAAAGAAAGAAAGAAAGAAAGAAAGAAAGAAAGAAAGAAAGAAAGAAAGAAAGAAAGAAAGAAAGAAAGAAAGAAAGAAAGAAAGAAAGAAAGAAAGAAAGAAAGAAAGAAAGAAAGAAAGAAAGAAAGAAAGAAAGAAAGAAAGAAAGAAAGAAAGAAAGAAAGAAAGAAAGAAAGAAAGAAAGAAAGAAAGAAAGAAAGAAAGAAAGAAAGAAAGAAAGAAAGAAAGAAAGAAAGAAAGAAAGAAAGAAAGAAAGAAAGAAAGAAAGAAAGAAAGAAAGAAAGAAAGAAAGAAAGAAAGAAAGAAAGAAAGAAAGAAAGAAAGAAAGAAAGAAAGAAAGAAAGAAAGAAAGAAAGAAAGAAAGAAAGAAAGAAAGAAAGAAAGAAAGAAAGAAAGAAAGAAAGAAAGAAAGAAAGAAAGAAAGAAAGAAAGAAAGAAAGAAAGAAAGAAAGAAAGAAAGAAAGAAAGAAAGAAAGAAAGAAAGAAAGAAAGAAAGAAAGAAAGAAAGAAAGAAAGAAAGAAAGAAAGAAAGAAAGAAAGAAAGAAAGAAAGAAAGAAAGAAAGAAAGAAAGAAAGAAAGAAAGAAAGAAAGAAAGAAAGAAAGAAAGAAAGAAAGAAAGAAAGAAAGAAAGAAAGAAAGAAAGAAAGAAAGAAAGAAAGAAAGAAAGAAAGAAAGAAAGAAAGAAAGAAAGAAAGAAAGAAAGAAAGAAAGAAAGAAAGAAAGAAAGAAAGAAAGAAAGAAAGAAAGAAAGAAAGAAAGAAAGAAAGAAAGAAAGAAAGAAAGAAAGAAAGAAAGAAAGAAAGAAAGAAAGAAAGAAAGAAAGAANCCGAGAATTTTAATCTGTAGTGTAATACAGTCCTGCAGTAGCAGGATTACCTTTCTAGCCACATAGTACTCACTTCCTAACAAGGCTAGTAATATTCTTTTTCTTTTTTTAATGCAGTTTACTGTAATTGTTTTACCATTAGAATACATGCTGATCTTGCTCCCTGGGTGGATTGTGACTGAGCAGCATACCTCTTTGAAATCAGACACAGACTCAAATTCATAATCAATCAAGGTCTTTTACCAATAAAGCAGGCAAATTTAGCTTCTATTGGTCAGTTTAATTTGCATTCAGGCAACTAAGCTAAAAAATATTTAAAGTACCTTCTGCACACTAAAAGCCCTGAGCTATGTTACACTTCCTTTTCACTGTGTGGTCCAAGACATTTTTCTAATATCTCTGAAAGCTTTATCAACATCTTACAATGATAAGCTTCTACAGTGAGATCCTAAGTCTCTAAACATCAGTTAAGCACAAAATTACATTGAGGAATGGCAGTGGGGGCTGTTTAATGAGTTCATTAGTACCCCCTCTTCCATGGTGCTGTATACATCAATCTGGGGGATACAGACGTGGATGCTTGCTTTCTGCTTTCAAGAGATGTTTCTTTTCCCACATCCTTATGGTCCATTTAACTGTTTTATCTAATCAGGATGACTTTTTGAGTAAGAATTGGATGTATTCCCAAATTCAGGAAAATTCAATTATTAAGGAGGTATCTAAAAAAATTTAGCTGCCCGTTAGAAAACTAGTAAATGACTCGGTCCCTTGCAAAGCTCAGGGAAAGTAATGAGTTCGTCTGGGGAAAAAAAAATAGAAATCTTTTGTCTGTATGAGTGAGTGTGCTTAACTAGGGACTACTGCCAGGTTCAGGAAAGAGCTAAGTCTGCTTTATTGGTGCTCATGGATTGTAAATTTAAAAACTGAAATTCCACAACACACTAATACTTGGATGCTATGGATCAGTGTTATTAATACTAGACTTACAAATGGCACAAAGAGAAAAATTGAAACTGAGCTAGCCTAAATGAAATAGTATTTGTAGATATACAAAAACTTTGTTAAGAGTAATTCCAGCAGTTCAGGAGGCTGAGACAGGAGAATCACGAGTTCAAAGCCAGCCTCAGCAATGTCGAGGTACTAAGCAAGTGAGTGAGATCCTATCTCTAAATAAAATACAAAATAGGGCTGGGGAGGTGGCTCAGTGGTTGAGTGCCCCTGAGTTAAATCCCCAGTACCAAAAAAAAAGTTTTGTTAGAGAAGAATCTATTAGTAACACTGATGAATTCTGTGGAATGGACTGATGGGATAGTTGGCAGGAAAGGAAAAGTTAACTTTTCACTTTATACTCTGCTGTTCTTTTTCTCCACCATGAATATGTAGTATAATAATAAAAAACAATAATAATGATAAATGTCTCACAATAGATGCAAAGAACAAAGTTGAAAGAGTGTGAGTTAAGAATCTTTAAGCTGCAGTGACTCACACCTGTAGTCCCAGTAGTTTAGGAGGCTGAGGCAGGAGGATCACAAGTTCAAAGCCAGCTTCAGCAACTTAGTGAGGCTCTAAGCAACTTAGAGAGACCCTGTCTCTAAATAAATTATTTACAAAAGGCTGGGGATGTGGCTTAGTGGTTAAGTGTCTCTGTGTTCAATCCCTGGTACTCAAAAAAAAAGAAAAAAAAAGAATCTTTAAGCTATGGAGGCAAATGTCCTTTGCACCCAATTTACATATTTTGCTCTAGAACAACCATATTAATATTTTGCACCTGACTTAAAGAGTTGCTCCCAATTTGCCCCAATCTATATCTTTACATCTGGATATTGAATCAGTCAGTTGTTTTGTCTTATTCAGACACAGTACAAGTTGAGAGTCCCAAAGTATCTAACCTGATAGCCACAGCCCTATTTGCCACTTAGAGAACCACCACTACTACAGAAGGGTAATATTTTTCTTCAATTTCTGCCTTACATTTTAAAATATTGTCCTCATTGAAATTATAATAAATCTTGAAAATAACTCACAAAATCCTATTTAACTCACAATGCTTCTATAATATAACAGTAGCACTAAGTATGCCTATATTCCACACTTAAGATCAGATCTCTCTGTCTATGATCTGCATTCCAAACAACAGAATTAGAAATGAAAATTTTTAATTAAAAAAAAACAATAAACAAATGAAAATTACTAGGTATGACATTTACACAGGTATGTGTACAGATGGGTCATTTATAAATATTCCAGCTATCTTTTAAAAAGGGAAATGGCAAACATAAAGGAATACAAAGCTACTTGATAAATTACTAAAGTGATGTTAGTAAAGTAGTTAGTAGGTGATGAAAAAAATCAAAAATTTAAAGTTTGGATTAATGCAAATTCAAAGTCCAGAAATTTTTCATTTGAATTTGATAACACAAAATTGTATTAGTTTCTGCATGAAAGAACTGAATTCAGACACAAACTAAATGCTTTAAATAAAGCATTGAAAACAAAGGTACATAATTTATGAATCAGTTGCATAATTTACAGAATGCCAGTACACAAATAATAATAATAATTTCAAATCCCTGGGATCTAAAAAAGAGGTATTCTATGTTTTTTGTTTGTTTGTTTGTTTTTGTGGGGGGGCTGGGGAGTGGTACCTGGGATTGAACTCAGGGGCACTCAACCACTGAGCCACATCCGCAGACCTATTTTCTATTTTATTTAGAGAAAGTGTCTCATTGAGTTGCTTAGCACCTCACTTCTGCTGAGGCTGGCTTTGAACTTGTGATCCTCCTGCCTCAGCTTCCTGAGCCACTGGGATTACAGGTGTGAGGTGCCGCACCCAAGGAAATATTCTATTTTAATTCATAAAAGTGAAAAACAATTATTGAAGAATAAAGGGATTATGATATTTCTATGCCTGATCTTAATACTCAGGAAAATTCAAATAATTTTTAAAAATATAATCAATCTTCACACAACTGATAACTAAATCTACCAGTATGGCACCACATAATACTTGTCACCTCTCCATACCTTAATTTAACGATCTTTCCTTTGTATTTCATGACATCTAAATTCTTTTTTAGCTCTGGAACAACTGTATTAATTAAAATTATTCTATATTCTATATTCTGAGAATACACTGTGTATAATAACTAATATTACCAATTTTTACTCTAGGCCAGATTCATAAATAATTATTAAAGAATTACATCTGAAAACACTCATATAGAGAAACATATTTTTACATGATTAGACAAGGAAGGATTAGATAATGGAAAATTACCCTGCATATCACACCTGAAGACAAAACCTTTAAATATTTAAAGTACAAAAATATATTGAACAAATAGTGAAAGCAGTTCATTCATTACATATTTTCAAAACATCTTGAAGCACCGTCTCAGACACTGGGGAAAAACAATGAAAAGACACAGCCTGTGCCCTCAGAGAGTTAAGATTCCAGGACGGTAACAAGCAGTTCAATAAGTCAGTACTTTAAACTATTGTAAGAGAAACTTCTGGAGGGGGTGGTGAATATCATTACCTAAGCATCCTTTTGTGTTTTGGTGTCATGGACTGTAGAAGCACAATTAAAATATAAAGTTAGATGTAGTTTAATACACGGAGTTAATTGTTTACAAATCAATAAAATGTTGAAACTCTAACAAAAAAGAAATGTTAAGCAGACAGACATGGGACTATAAGCCCAAATCCCAAAGCACTTCTCTAATGCAATAATGTCTGCTTTGGATTCTGTGCTCCCAAGCTTGTCTGTATGCATATAAACAGCTCACAATTATTAGTCATGTTTGCTCATGCTGAACACTTCTCTCCTGGAAAATATAACACCTGCAGAGAAAACACACACATGCGCACACACACATGCAAGACTATTACTCTCTGGGCATCTTCAGACAGCAACTTTGGTACTAATATGCCAAAACACCTCTAATTACCTAGTTGGCTTACTCTGGAACTTGTCAACTCAAAAGATAATCGCCAAGCATAGAGCAGTTTAACCAATTACTGTAATACCTGTAGCACATAAGAAGTGGTGCTTTGATTTTTATATTGCACCATGTGGTCTTCACTTAGAACTAAAAGAAAGAAGAATTCCGCAGGATGCATAGATACAACCAGCTGCAAGCTCTCTTAATAGGACCAATGCTCTGGCACAACAGGGCTTCTTAATAAACCAGAAGTGAAGTGTGAGTGTGTTTGGAAGCCAACAATGATCGTGATATGAGTTAAATTTTAAGATGACTGTTTCCCATTTGCTATAAGAAACTCTTCCTGCTGTCAAACTCGATTTGAAGCTTGAAAGAAATTGGTCATGAGTTCTTTGTCTGCAAAATGGCTTCATCAATCATGCTTTTAAGGGAAAATATGGTTCCTGTCAACAGGAACATTATGCTAACATACACACATAGTTGGATGCACATTTCTTTCCAACAACTCAGCCTCTGTGCAGAATAGTTTGAGTTCATGAGGATCCTTTGAAGCTATGTAAATTACTATATCTCTGCATATAACTAAGTTAAATAAAACTAAAGAAGGAACTAATATTACAGCAGTTAAGATTTTAGATGATATAGGGCAATAGTAGAAAATCTAGATAGAATAGAATTGGTGATGAGTGATAATAAAGGAAGATGTACTTTACTGGAGTAAGTAATATTTCTAGACATAATAAAATACCAAGCAAATTGCCATATTTGGTTTATTTAATCCTATATCTCTGACAACAGCAGAAAGGGCATTTTAAGTGATTATACACAATTAGCGCTTTTGCTCCTAATTTACCTTAAGTAAACTGTTATTGTACATCTTATTTAAATGAGATGTTTATTTTACTATTATTATCACAATTCAAAGTCAATATGTGAAGACTAACGAGTGAAATTTCCAGAAGCCATAAGAAAAAGGAAAGATAAAAATCTGCCTATTATCAATGCTTCAAAAATCATCTGAATGTACTCAATGAAAAGTGAGGGAATAAAGTCCCAAATTAAACCACAGTGCAGAACACATCAGATGAAATCATACTGAACATGATATAAGGCTTAAAAAAGTGGGACTCACTTCATCAAAATGCAAAAGCCTTGGCATTCAGATCAGAAGAGTATTCTAGTGTTGGCTTTGCCACTGAATAGTCCAACATAAAATTTTTGGAAATGCATCATTGTTTGTGTGTGTATGTGTGTGTGTGTGTGTGTGTGTGTGAAAATATTGTTTTAGTTAGCTTTTTCTTGCTGCGACCTGACAAGAACAACTGAGAGGAGGAAAAGTTTGTCTGAGACTCAGTTTCAAAGGTTCAATTCATGGTCAGCCAACTCCATTTCTATGGGCCTCAGGTGAGGGAGAACATCATGGTGGAAGCGCATGGGTAAGGAAATCCTCTCAGCTTGTAGCAGCCAGGAAAACACAATTCCCAGGGGCATGCTCCCAGGAACCTACTTTCTCCTGCGATGTCCCACCTGCCCATAGTTACCACCCAGTAGTCCATTCACATTATTAATCCATCAAATGAATTAATCCACTGATTAGGTTACACCTGTCAATTTCATCATTTCACCTCTGAACACAGCTACATCGGCTATCACATTTCCAACACAAGAGCTTTTCAGGAGACATTTTATACCCAAACCATAACAAATATTTAGTAGTCTCATCACTTAAGAGGGCCCAGTTCTTTCTCCTTGAAACAAGAAGGAAATATAAGAAGATGTTTAGTCTCAGCTGTCTATGGAATTTTATCAGTCCTTCTACTAATCCTAACATGTGTTTCTATGAACACTTAATTTTTTAAACCTAAGATTTTTCTTTAAACAAAAGAGATACGCCACAGTAATTCTAGGAGTCTGAGGCTCAGGTGGTAACTTTTGCAGCTAGGGAATTTTATTAGATTTCTTGGGCTTTGTTGTACAAAGCACATACACTTCTTGTCCTGAAGAAAGAGAACAAACTTTAATTTATCTTCTAATTCCACCAGCTAAAACAAGAAAGACTGAAAAAATCCCGCACATATTAAAGAAGATGTGCTTATGATGTTATTCACTGTTGTAGAAGCTCCTAAGGAAAGGAAAAATTGAAACAGAAATTATAAGAACATGTGTTCCCTTTTGGGCTACATCTCTGAAGCTGAAATTTTGCCCTGTCACCCTGGGCAGAAAAGTCATTCAACCTTTTTGAGTGTCATTTGGATGCTTGTGTGAAATTCTAATGACCTAACCTGAAACAGGTGGTCTCTTCAGATCAGTTTCATTTCCAAGACCCATACTATATTTTTATATCTCTGTGGTTTTTATGTTGGCAAATAATGTGATACATATTCCTATAAGACTATTAAAACTCAGTCTTGTACAGTTTTAAGGTTTCCCCTGTTTCAGTCAGATTTTTTTGCTGCTGTGACTAAAAGACACAACAAGAATAATTTTAGAGAAGGAAAAGTTTATTTGAGGGCTCACAGCTTCAGAAGTCTCAGTCCACGGACAGCAGGCTCCATTCCTCAGGGCTCAAGGTGAGATAGAACATCATGGCAGAAGAGTGTGGCAGACGGAAGCAGCTCACATGATGATCAGAGAGCAGAGACTCCACTCACCAGATACAAAATATGTGGCCCAAAGCCACACCCTCAATGACCCACCTCCTCCAGCCACACCTCATCCACCTTCAGCCCCCCCACCCAGTTAATCCCATCATGGGATGATTCACTGATTGAATTAAGGCTCTCATAGTCCGATCATTTCACTTCTAAACCTTCTTGCATTGTCTGATACATGAGCTTTTGAGGGAAACCTCACATCCAAACTATAACACCCCCAGAGAACTATATTAGTTTATTTCTCAGTAACAGAAATAGTGCCACAACATATTAAAAGACAAGTGTTTATGTGTACCTTGGCCCATATAACAGTGTCATTGTTACTGCTGACTTCCTAAGATCACAGTATGTCTGTTACCCATCTGCATAATCCATTTGGATGTATACCTCTCTTCCCACAGACAAATTTGTGTGTGTGTGTGTGTGTGTGTGTGTATGTACTGGGGAGTGAACCTAGGGGCACTTAACCACTAAGCCACATCTCCATTACTTCCCTCAGATAATTTTTAACGCCACAGAAAATATTAATGACCTCCACCCAATTAGGGAATATAAAGAATTGTGTCCACTTATCTAAGCATTTCCTGAAATTGTTCTTTGATAAAACATAAGAACCTCTTAGTCATGAAAACTTCTAATTTGGGAGAGGCCAAAGTCATTTGGTGACAAAAAAATCATCATTAAGCACCAACTACAAAATACTATAATGGGTGATAACACCCATCACGGATCATAGCACACAGTGGACTCTCATGGATCACAAGTGGCAGGACATGCATGACCTCTGAGATTTCGTCTGGTATCACCCCGTTCCATCCCTGATGAAATCCAAAGGTGAGAATTAGAAGGAAACCAAATGATAGAAACAAAAGTCAGAAAATTTTGTTCAGTACATATGTATTGCCACCTGTCAGGCACCATCCTAGGAAGTGAGAACAGTGTGCACAAAATGAATGAAAACCCTCCCCTTGTGGAAGAGAGAATCAGAGAGAAGCTCAGTCAGAAAAGACAGAAACTGTACCAAAGGAATCTCAACTGCAGGGGAGAAGCATATCAGGAATAGCAAAGCCAGGTGACAGGAGGCCAGAGGGAGGACAATAACTGGAATCAGATACTCTGAATTTGGAGAAGATGATGCAAGGTCTAGGAGCAATCAAGACCACAGCAACAGTTGGGTGGGGCTGGAGTTTCAGGTGCCGGCTCAGTTCCCATTGCTCTGCCTCTCTGAGGATCAGATCACAGAGCAAGAGGACACGGTAGATTCTAACCTCAGACACAACATTCTAGATGTGAGACATAACATCTAGCTGTTAATGGGAGCTGTTAAGTGCCATATTCCACATAACAATAATTCTGTACAGTTACAAATTATCCTGCATAGTGCCAGTATATTTTAGTTGAATGCATAACTCATAGCTACACGTACTAAAGATGGTTGCTCTGAAAGGCATTAGAAAGCTAAGTAGAAAAATTACAAGTCTCAGGTCATAAAAATGTCATGGATCAACTAGTCATAAAATCAATGAGGCATCAAGAGTTGAAAGTACATGTAGATAAGTAATCATGTCCCTAATCCTACAGCCCTGTATTAATAACACACACACACACACACACACACCATGAAACATATACACACAAGATCTAAATATTAAAAGGAGAGATCAACATATCTGCATGCTGAGAAGTGTGGGAGTGGGAAGGGAGGAGTCCAGACTGTTGAGTAATAAAAATCAAACAAGGGATGCAAGTATTTCCTTTTATTTGCCTCTTGTGTGATTGCACATGTTTGTTCAACCACCTCATATAGATTTTCTTGGTCTTGAGTAGCAGCACCACAAAATCAAGTCAGGTTTCTTATGTCAGAAAAGTATTCTGTATTTTCATCAGTACATTTAAACTGAGTATTCAAACTGCACCCCCTAGAACACCAGGAAGTTGAGGTTGATTACCAATGATTTCTATTGTACTAACATCCAGCGAGTTCTAGACAGCTTCTGTCTGACCATTTGCTACATTAAAAGCAAAAGGTTAACTGTAAGTCATTCTCTGTTCTCACTTTCTCCCTGTACCGAATGGTTGCCTCCATCTGATGGCCTTAACTAAACGAATCCACCTCTGACTTCCATTAAATGCACTGAAATTAAACTCGCCAAGCCTCAATAAACTTTTCAGATATTTCAAAAGATAACTCCTCTTAATTTAATTTCTAAAACTCTGAATGAATACATTTCCTTCTCTTCTGCAGTTTGGAATCTATAGATAACCAACCCTATAATCTACAATAATGACAAGTCAGAAAGAGAGCAAAAGACCTTAAATTCATAATGCTGAATTTAGTCATGGAAGGGAATTTGACATTTGGCCTTTCCTTGGTTTTAGACTCAGTTAATAAAATTATAAATAATATATAGGTCCCATGTGTCAATTAACTCTTAATAAGCATTAAAGCTTTGTATATGTGAGATGGAAGTATTCTTTCCTATATCTGTTTTTGAGATAGTTTAATTTATTACTGTTAACTATAAATATTCCCTTTGTTACTATACTTTCTTCAGTCTTCTAGAAAATTATAGAAAGATACTCATAATCTAGTGCCTGGAAAATTTAACTCTTTGGCTATCAATACAGATTAAGAAACCTATTAGTTAACAATAACATAATCAACATCATGACTTCAATAAAGCAAAATATTTCCTGAATAAGGATGGGGGGCAGCCAGGCATGGTGGTACATGTCTGTAATCCCAGTGGCTTGGGAGGCTGAGGCAGGAGGATCGCAAGTTCAGTGCCAGCCTCAGCAAAATTGAGGTGCTAAACAACTCAGTGAGACCCTGTCTCTAAATAAAATACAGGACAGGGCTGGGTATGTGGCTCAGTGGTTTATTGCCCCTCAGTTCAATCTCCAGTACCTGCCAAAAAAGGATGGGGGCAAAGAACAAATTGAAACATACCATATACAACATCTATAACCATAGTTTTTTGGTTTAAAGATATGACAGAACTGAAGGCAAGACAGCCAGAAGAGATATCTTTTTCTTATAAAATTTCAGAATAGAACAGATTCCAGAGAGAGATCTTTTAAAGGTCACCAGCACTAGTGAGGAGAACCTCTACTTAGCATGCATGGAGAGCCTGCTTTGTATTCTTGCTTCTAGGAACTCCTGCAGTGCCCAAAATCCTAACTTTATTTAGGTACATTTTTAATTTTACTCTTGTAGTAGGAAAAATAATAACTGAGGGTAGAGCCACAAAAGGAAGAAATTGCTTTCACATCCTAGGCTTTTCCAGTAGGCAAAGATGATGAAAATCTCTACTGTGACGTCAATCCAAAAATTAATACGTATGTCTAGAAAACAGGATCCTAAAGCATTAGGGCCAAGAAACTTACTTCCTCTGATGGCAATACTTAGTCTAGAAGGATAAAGATGGAAGTAATAGTCATTGACAGACCCTAGCTAATCCTCTTTCCATCTGAAACCTCTGTCGGCCACCCACAGTTATAAACATGAATCAACCATATTTACATCCCATTGCCATAATGTCCTCTATATTAACACAATAAAACCATCTGATTCATTTTTCAGCATATCACAGATAACTAAGATAAAAATGTTCTGGGCATAAGGAAGGAGTATACAATAGAGGCTCACCATTGGAATTTCCCATTGTCAATGGATATTTGAAATTGTGAAGGACCTCCCTTCCACCTAGGCAAGTGCTCTATCACAAGCTAGAAGAGGTTGCCAGAAATGAAGACCTTCATGAGGTCATAGGGAGTCATCTGTTGATCTTTTTGAATCCCAATGACTTAACACAAAAAATAATCTCAATGGAATATTTTAAAATTATTAAGGATTATATATGTGTAAGTAGTATCACCCTCATACAACGAATATACATACCAAGCACCCTGCTCTCTTTAGGAAAAAGCAATTATTGAAGGCTAAAAACTTTAAATTATTTTCAACATTTGAGGAAAATAGCAAAAGGTGATTGTAAGGCAGTAGATAGAACCAATAGATATTGATCATCAACTTGCTTTATCACGATGGCTCCATATTCTCCTTTAAGAGACTGCATTTCAAATTTTACTTATACTTTACTGATATCACAAGCAAAGTGAAAATGACTAAAGAGAATGTATGAGTCTTGTGAGCAAACAGTCTGAGAAATAAATAGCAATAACTCCTAATTAGCATGACTTTTAGCCATAGGTTATAAATAATGAGTAACAGATGTCTGATTTGGAGTCCTTTTATTACATTATATTTAGCAAATTCAGTCTTATTTTTTAGGCTATTTTTGGATCAGATATTGTAAAGCAAGAAAAGTGTTTTTATCATTGGGAAAAAAATGTTTCTTCTAGACAACCAAGTAGAAAAGATAAGACTGAAAAATTAACAAGGGTGTCTAACACATACTGAAGAAAGAAGCTTTTTATCTAAAAGATGCAGGGATCCCAGAAAAGAAGAGCATGGATAAAAAGAAAAGTGATGTGAATTTTGTCTTAGATCTATTGTGGCCTTGGGTGACCCAAAACAAGTTCAAAGAATACAACGTATTAGTTCTGCTTCTACAGCATGCAAATATTATGAGTACTAATAGATGGCCATAAGTTGAGGAGAAAGAAAGAATACAGTTAGGTAATACAGTTAAGTGAAAAATGGAACCATATTAGTTTTACTGCTTTTCACATAGTGACAAAATCATAGTGCTAATTTTTGTGTTACCCATTGTCTACCTGTCTTCTTCCTACCCACTACTTCCCACACCAAACTAGCCTGATAATTTCCACTTGAATCAATCCCATGGAAATGGAACATGGCAAACCAATACTAACCACAGAAGAAAAGAAAAACAACTCTAAATGTTTGGATTTGAATGTTAAAATTTCTCATTGAACGAAAACTCATGAGTATAACTGGATGCTGAGTCAATGAGCTATCAAAAATTTATTAAGTACCTGCTAAGTGCAAGGCACTGTCCCAGGCATTGTGGGCCAATGAGAAATAAATATTGTCAGGTACTTGGTCTAAAGGACCTTAGAATATGTTAGGGACACAGACTAAAAAACATAATGCAACACATGATACAGAGTTAAGTTCTAAGGTTACATTTTAGAAAGTAGGAGGAAAAAAATAGTCACTATGACATATATTTTACTCACTGTAATATCTAATTTCTGGGGTTAAAAACTAAGTAGAGCTAAAAGAAGAGAACAAAACAGTGCCATAAAAGTTCAGGAGGGAATGAGTAGTTTTTATTCTAAAGCCTTTATATTGCCTTGGCAAATAGTAAAGATACTCATTAACAGTAGAACTTGTTAAGCATTCACATTAAGATATCCAGGGAAATCACAAAAAGACACAGAGATTATAACTTCCAAAATAGTAAAGAGGGGAAAAAAACACATTTCTAAAGAAAGCAGAAAGAAGAAAAACAAACTAAAAAATCATAAGTTGAAAACACAAAGCAAGATTATAGAGATGAATTTAAATGTATTGGTAATTAAAATTAATGTAGGCAGACTAAAACCTGGGGTTAAAAACAAAGATTGAAAAGGGTAAATTTTTAAAGAATACAACTACGTACCCTTTACCAGAGATTTTAAAAGACAATAAGAACATTTATCCATTCATCCACTGAAGGGCATCTAGATTGGCTCCACAGTTTATCTATTGTGAATTGTGCTGCTATAAACATTGATATGGCTGTGTCCCTGCAGTATGCAGTTTTTAAGTCCTTTAGGTATAGTCCAAGGAGAGAGATAGCTGGGTCAAATGGTGGTTCCATTCCCAGATTTCCAAGGAATCTCCATACTGCTTTCCATATTGATTGTACCAATTTGCAGTCCCACCAGCAATGTATGAGTGTACCTTTTCCCCCACATCCTCACCAACATTTATTGTGGTTTGTCTTCATAATAGATGCCACTCTGACTGGAGTGAGATGATATCTTAGAGTAGTTTTGATTTGCATTTCTCTGATTGCTAGAGATGATGAGCATTTTTTCATATATTTGTTGATTGATTGTATATCTGAGAAGTGTCTGTTCAGGTTCTTGGCCCATTTGCTGATTGGGTTATTTGTTTTTTTGGTGCTTAGTTTTTTGAGTTCTTTATACATCCTAGAGATTAGTGCTCTATCTGATGTGTGAGGGGTAAAAATTTGCTCCCAGGATGTGGGCTCTCTGTTCACCTCACAGATTGTTTCTTTTGCTGAGAAATTTTTTAGTTTGATTCCATCCCATTGGTTTTAATTCTTGCACTATAGGAGTCTTATTAAAGAAGTTGGGGCTTTAACTAAACTGTGGAGCCAAACTAGATGCCCTTCATTGAATGAATGGATAAAAAAAATGTGGCATATATACACAATAGAATTTTACTCAGCATTAAAAGAGAATACAATCATGGCATTTGCAGGTAAATAGATGGTGTTGGAGAAGATAATTCTAAGTGAAGTTAGCCAATCCCAAAAAAAACAAATGCTGAATGTTTTCTCTCATACAAAGAGGCTAACTCATAGTGGGGTAGGGAGGAGAAGCATGGGAGAATTAGATGAATTCTAGATAGGAAAGAGGAGTGGGAGGGGAAGGGAGGAGGCAGGGAATTAGCAAGGGCAGTAGAATGTGATGGACATCATTATCCAAAGTACATGTATGAAGACTCAAATTGGGTGTCAACATACTTTATATATAAACAGATATGAAAAATTGTGGTGTATATATATATATGTAATAAGAATTGTAATGAAAAAAGTACATATATAAAGGCATGAATTGGCGTGAACATACTCTAAATACAAAGATATGAAAGATTGTACTCTATATGTCTAATAAGAACTGTAATGCATTCTGCTGTCATGTATTTAAAAAAATAAAATCAATAAAACTTAAAAAAAAGAACATTTAAAGGTTGAACGTTAATGGCAATAAAAGGACATGCTGTCAAATAAAAAGCAAAATTAAAATGGTAGTAATAACAGACAAACAGACCTTCATCTATAAATCAGACTTTCATCTACAAATCATTGCTAGACATGAATACATATATTTCAAGAGATACAATATAAAAATATTGGTAGTGATATTATGAATTATTGCTAGAGATATAGCAACTACCTTCCCTACCCCTATTCCCCCCATAGACAGCCCACTACCAAATCTCGGTCCATTCATAGTTTCTGCTTTGCTAAAATTCTTTTCTGAATGAAGATGCATCAAGAGTTCATTATGAGAATTAAGTTTCTCTAGGAAAGGAAGGAATGGGCCCCAATGCAGAGACTGTCCATTTAAAAATATTACTCTTATCAGATTGCAAGGAAAGATGAGGGCTGGGAAAGCAGTTAAAGTGAATATAGAGGAAGGAGTCTGATGTCACCACCACTGTTTATACCTTTGAACTTCAGTTTCAAGAAAGAGTTTAGCTAGACAACATGTAAGATCCATTAGTTCATGCAGGATGCTGATGGTCAATAAGAGGTCAGAAAAAGTAATCTGGAAATAGCAGGAAATATGCCAGGGGTTCAGTGATAAGTAAGTAAGACTATTCTAGCATGGCAAAGATGAAACTAGACTGCATCATTCATATGGCCTAAGGAGATAGCTAGAGAAAAAAAAATAATGAATGGATAGAAATAGATGAATGGTTGGTTCCATTCTTGGAGTTATCAGAGTTATACAGAATGTTTAGTTACTAAAGCTACAACAATTTTAAAAGTTGATCTGTAAATAATTTCACTACGAGGTAAACTGTACTTTTTTGATTTTTAGAAATTACTGATTATGGGAAGATCACAGGCTATATTTCTTTAAATGAAAAGTATCACTCTTACATTACTTTCTTAAGGAACCAAAATATTATGGCGAAATTATGAGAATGTGATTTTCCCATGTCTGAAATTATGGCATTCCATAAAAATATTCCAAAACTACTCTTTGATGAATTTGTCACAAATGTAACCCACTCAAAAACTCAGATCATCTTCATGAAGAATGCAAGTAGGTCAAAAGTAATTATTTCCATATTGGCACATAAATAACTTTAGCCTAAGTAGATTCTTTGTACATTGAGAATGACTTTGTCAGTTCATTTTCTCTTAATCATTATACAAATATATAAGAACAGTGAAAATAATCCATCTTCCCTTAAAAAAATGCTTGGATACTGAATGTATAAAACTCATTCATTTTTGTTGAGCAACAAAAAGAAAAATGAAAGAAAGAAAATAGATGGTTTTGTTCCCTTTTGCCTCCAATTGAAATAGTTGAATTCATGAAGATTAGAAGCATAAACCCATTCAGATGCAAGAATAATTTGTATAATAATATGTATAAATCAGTTTTGTTCCATAAGTAAAGGGTCTCCACACTGAATGTAGCTGTCATGAATGGATTATATACTATTATGACAGAGCAAAAGCAGATGAAACACACAGTCACCTGAAACAATTAGATATCTCCCATCCAACCAAAATGATCTTCTCATCTTCAGCAGAATCACAAACACATTTCAATCTGATACCCCATGGAACTCAATGGTAGCCTCATAAACCATACTTTTCCCTTATGTGGCAAAGCTGTCTTGGGTCATTCCCAACCCCCAACATATACACGTATGCACATCAAAGAAATCAGCCTCTCATCAAAGTTAGAAATAACATGTCTTTTAGACGTTTTCATTATTTTTCACCAATGATACACTGAGTCTTTAAAAACTACTAAATAATCACAAGGCTGTGTTTTAGTAAAATAAAAAGTGCTGAATTCCAAGGTGAGGTGTACTTCTCAACTCATTTCCTCACCACTACAAGCCAAATGGAGGTCACATATCTGAAATTTGGTGATGCCCAACGTCTCTAAACCATATCACCAATACTAACACCTGGCTAACATGTTCAAGTCTGGATTTTTAGACAGAAGGAAGTTTAGAAGCAAATGCAACTCATTTTACAAATTACAAAGTAAAGAACAACCATTGATAAAATTCAAAATTTGTCCAATGTTGATTTAGATGCACTTCTGAGTATAACTTTATTTCTTTTGCAAATTTTACAGAATTAAAGAGTTAGAGGAACCATTGAAAAGTCATAAAGCCAAATGCTCCAAGTTCAGAAGGAAATGTACTCATAGTAAGCTCAGGAAATAAAATCTACTTCCTTTCTAATGAAGTCCAAATAAGCAGTCACAATTTTCCTTCTTATCCTATTTTTAAATCTCTAAACTCTGTCAATTCATCAGATCCTCTGGAATACAATTAAGCCCATTTTGTTTTGTTTTGTTTTGTTTTGTTTTAGCTTAAAATCAAAAGGAGAACACCTGGAAACATTTGCATAATGAGCCTACTACCGAAAATTACTAATAAGTATGAACAGCAATGAGACACAGAGAAAAAGACGACAGATTAGAATTACTCATGTCTTCCATGAAACCCAACATCATCCTGGACTCAACTCCATAGTGACTATAAGGAAAAAAAAGTTTGGATTCCATCTTATTTTCCCCTCCCTTGTGAAGATCTCCTTTTTTCTTTTCTCTTTCACTTTGGAAAAAAAAAAATAGATATATATGACATGTTAGTTTAGAGTCCTGGACTTCCCCAGTCAGAAAATGTTAGAAAGTTCTGCTAATTGTGACCAATTGCTGTGAAAATCCCTATCAACTTTCCTGCTCCTCAGCACATGAATCCCAACTTCCTGTTCCTGCTCCAAGGAAGAAGTGTTGCTGAAGCTGGCCGTTCAGGGTGAGTCGACAATATCTAGTTCTCAAGGCTTTGATCACTTTCACTTGCTATATCAAAAGGACCCACAGAGTGCTTTAAATAGACTCTCAATGGTACCTTCAAAGAGAAACACATTCAGTAATAATGATTGAAACTGGGCTGAGGGGGAGACTGGAAGCAGGCCCTAGTCCCACTCACCCAGCATTCACAATGTGGCAGGGCTGCTCCAGCAAGCTCCCTCTTCTGCATGTGGGGGGAACTGCACCAGTACTCAAACAGCTAAGACACCTGACCTTTAAATAAAAACTCCTTTCACTGGCAATAACTATAGCTTTCTTTGGTCTCATGGGGTTTTCTTTTCCGTGCTTTAATATCTGGAATACATTCATTCATTCATTCATCGGCTCATTCATTATCAGGAGTCCAGTAAGTGTCCAATACCATGCCAAGCCATGGTTAGAAAATAATGAGCTAAACCTTCCCCGTTCCCTGTGGTCAGTGGAGTTTACAGTCTGTCTAGTAGGGAAGATAACACATAAGAGCCAGAATACAATGTTTATGACACTGTGTGTGTTCCCACACACAGACACATACACACTTGGTCCACTGAGATTTATAAAAGGCTAAACTGACCTAGACCAGGAGGTCAGCAAAGGTTTCTTTGATGAAACAGTGATTGAGCTGAGGTGGACAGGAAACACAGAAACCCATTCTATAACAAAATCCCTTTCTTCTCTTTTACACAAATCTATATTTCACCTGGCTCTACACTGTTCAAGTTTTCAAGAACAGTGAAAATAATCCATCTTCCCTTAAAAAAAAAAAGTGCTTGGATACTGACTGTGTAAAACTCATTCGTTTTTGTTGAGCAAAAAAAGAAAAAAGAGTGAAAGAACATAGATGATTTTGTTCCCTTTTGCCTCCAATTGAAATAGCTGAATTCATAAAGATTAGAGGCACAAACCCGTTCAGATGCAAGAGTCATGTAACTTACCCATTATCAAAAAAAGGTCGATTCAAGAGTTTTGCTTTGTTTTAGCAAGAAAGTGTTTGTTTTCTTTGTCATATTCTATGGTGACATTCATATTTGTTCTCATTCCACTTACCCCATGAATGGGCTACATACTTAAAAGGACAGTTTAGAGGTTTTAAGAGGAATCCAGTATTTAACCCACCTCAAATCATTCTCCAGTCCCTTACCTAAGGTATCTCAAAAACAAAACAAAACATTTTTCCTGTGCTACAAAATTGAAACCATCCTCTTGATTCTTCCTGGATTCAACAAGATACATCTTGTATCTTCAACCCCTAATATTTTTCCAATCCCAAATCCTTCCTTTATTCTAATTATCCACATGTAGGAATCCTCTCATGGTCCTTCTAAACAGACAGTTTCTCTCTTTAGTTCTTTATTGAATTCTGCTGTCCTGATTTTTGTTAACACAACTTAACCAGCATGTTGGCTGGGCTGTGGAATCTCAGGAAAATGAGACAGATTAATCAGGCCCTGTGACAAAGATCCTGTTTTTCTTCTATGTGGAAACATAAAATATGGCCCAGTCATACCTTGAGTGTTTCAGGAGTGATTTCAGGGAAGCAAGATAGATCTTGCCCATTACTCCCCTGGTTTATGAGGCCTGTCACTCTATCAGAGAAGAAAATGAAATAAGTCTGCCATGATTTGTCTTCACACTGTTTTCTATTTTATTGTGCATTTTTATTCTCTCCCACATGATGATTTCAATGACAACTTCAAGCAAGCATTGAGAGAAAGGGCAACTGCCAAGGTTAGAATATAACAAGGGCCCTGAAGTCTAAGGTGATCAGTATCCTGGACAGGACACCAAGTATCGTTGATCCATCAATGCCTGCAGGGTCTGGAAATAGAGTCAATTACCCAAACAAGGAATGTGAGCTACAAGTAAAAGCAAACAGAATCTCAATACTAGGTCATGTGTATTTGTCTGTCATTCCTTGCTTCTTCATGTACTTCCTGTGAAGTAGGAAGCACTACTCAAGCTTGGGTGAATGCCTAGAGTGGCAAGTGATAAGCAAAGAGAACAGCATCTGGCATCTGTGCTGGGCACCTGCCATGCAGAACAATAAGGAACCTAGTGGCTCAACTACTAGTCAGTGCTCTGCAGCTCAGATAGTACTTTGCAAGATGAGCAACTTCAGTTTTAGTCAATTTTTGCATCACTGACCTAACAAAAACAATATAAAGAAGGAAACATTTATTTTGTTCATGGTCTCAGAGGTTCAGTTCAGGATCAGTCAACTCCATAACTCTGGGCTGGAGATAAAGTAGAATATCTTAGTCAAATGACATGGCACAGGAAAACAGCTCAGGACACAACAACCATGCAGCAAAGAGAGAGCATCACTCACCTGGGACAAAATATAAACCCAAAGTCATGCCCCCAGTGACCCACCTCCTCCAGCCACATCCCACATGCCTAGGTTATCACTCAATCAATCCATATTAGTGGATTAATCCTCTAATTGGGTTATAGCTCTCAAAATCTAATTATTTTACCTCTGAACATTTTTGCATAGTCTCACATATGAGATTCTCAAATTCAAGCCTTAACAACTTCTACCACTCAACATGTTGGGAATATGTTGCCAAATATCTCCAGGGTTTTCTAGATATTCTACCACAAAAGACTTTATTTAAATTATTTTCCAATACAATTATGTTCACAGACTAAACAAACTCTTGGAGTTAATAGATTTCATATGTTTACACCTCAGTTTGTATGAAAGAGTCATACAGTACTTCATTTGACCTAAAAAGAGAAAAATATATTTGTTAAACATCAAAAATGTACTAACTATAAGGCTGCTTGCTATTCTTTGCACATTTCATCCTCAAAAGGCAGCTATAATCTTCATATTACAGATTAGGAAACTGGAACTCAGAGAGGCCGACTACTTAATTAATACTCAGGGCAGCTGAGCACAAATATAACAAATTCTGATTTCCAAGCACCTACCTGACTCCTGTTCACACACTTGCCTCTTGTTCACACACTGACTTGATAACACACATCGACTTGATAACACATTAACTTGATAACGCTTAGTCAAAATACCAGTTTTAGGGGGATATGGCTCAGTCAGTAGAGTGCTTGCCTTGTATGCACAAGATCCTGGGTTCAATCCCCAGCACCACAAAAAAAAAAAAAAGTCAGTTTTAGAACATGCTAGGGTCTCTCCTTTCCAAATCAAATTCCTAACTTGTTGAAACCTTGGAGAATAAAACCTTAACCTTTCTCTTCTTCTCAGACCTTATATGTAAGTGGTCATAAAAATCCAATTGGTTCTACTTCAAAATAGTAGATGTTCTTTATCTCCACTGCCATCTTCCAGATCTGTGTCCATAATTCCCCTCTTGAATTACTACAAAAAGCTCTTTATGTGTTTCCCTCTTTTTGTTAGTTAGCTTCGCATTACTATAATGAAATACCTAACTTACAAAAAGAAAATATCTGTTTTGGAAGTTCCAGTTCAAGACTGGGCAAACTCATTGCTCTCCATCTCTCATGTGGAGGGTGGGGACAATATCAATGGGGAGAATGTATAGCAAAGCAAACTGCTCATCTCATGGCTGGGAGGCAAAGAGGAAGACGTAGACACCAGGTTCCCTAATCCCCTTTGAGAGCATGCCTCCATTGACCTAAAGACTCCCCAACAGGCTAGGCTTCACCTCCCAAAGGTTCTACCACCTCCCCATAGCACCACCCTGGAAACCAATCCTTCTACCCATGCACTTTTGAGGGACATTCAACATTTAATCTATAAGACCTTTCTTTCCTTTTTTGTCTCCCTGCACCGTATAATCTATTAATCAAGAATAAGCCTACAGAAGTAATGTCATGCCTCAGAATCATGCAAAGTCAGGCCATTAAACTCAGAGAACAGACTCCCTCCACACCTGATCCCTCTTACCTGCTCTGCTCTTTCTGTTTTACTGTACTTTCCTAACCAAATATTCAATCCTCTCACGATTTTTTTTCTTTCCATAATTATAACAAAAGCTCCATGGAGTCAGGAATTTTGAGGTGTTTTACTCACTGATGTAACCCAACTTCCTAGAACATTACCTGTAACCTAGACACAATATATTTGAACCAATGTATGACTAGGAATTGAAAAATAGTTCTACTTAAGAAAAATATCAATAGAATTCACTAAACTAACATGCACACGAGTTTCATAATAGAAGCTAAAAATTTTATGTAGAAATATTCTTACTAAATTATAAATAGAAGAAAAATTACAGAGTTCATTAAAGAACTAGCATACATCATACTTTGTTGTTAAATTAGTAGCATTTTGTTTAATTAAAGAAAGGGGGGAAATGCTCATTTCATAGCCCCCAATGCAAAGTTTACTGAGCATCTTACAAATGCAGTCAGATAATAAAAAAAAAAAGAAATAAAACAGGTATTCTGAGATGGAGGAGATGGTCATTTGGGAGGACTGTTCATAGAAAACCAAATGGACTTTAAAACACTAGCACTAAGTTTAATAAAGTGACAAGATACAAAATCAACACACAGAAATCAGTAATTCTCCTATTCACAAGCAATAACTGATGAGAAAGGTTATTTTAGAAAGAACACAAGAAAGAGCAAAGGCTGCAAAATACTTGGGAACAAATCTAACAAAATATAATTGAGGGCCTGGGTTATAGATCAGTGGTAGAGCATTTGCCTATCATGCATGAGGCACTGGGTTCAGTTCTCAGCACCACATATAAATAAATAAATAAAATAAAGGTCCATCAATAAACTAAAAAATATTTTTAAAAAATATATAATCAACATCTTTATGGAGACAACTACAAAATGTTTCTCCCTTGCTCACCATCCTAACCATACTGGGCTCCTGTGCTATTTCTTAAGACACAGCAGGCAATCTCCTTCCTACCTCACAAACTTGCTTGCAGTATCCCTCTGGAAAGAGCTCCAGGTATTCAGATGGCTCACTTCCTCCCCTGATTCAAGTTTGCTCAAATGTTACTTCACCAGAGCAGACTCACCTAACCAGGGTACATGTGTATACATGCACACATGTATGCACCTATTGTCCTCTCACCCTGTACCCCACATTACTCTATCATAATGGAATGTGTTATATATTTGCATCTTATTTATTTCCTCTCTTCCACTCCTGAAATATAAAATATTACATAAGGGCTGGAGTTGTGGCTCAGTGGTAGAGCGCTTGCCTGGCATGTGTGAGACCCTGGGTTCAATCCCCAGCACCACATATAAATAAGTAAATAAAGTTAAAAAAAATCCTTTGACAACTAAAATATATTTTTAAAATAAATAAATAAAATAAAATAAGATAGTACCTAAGGGTAGGAGCATTGTGATCACTATTGTATCACCAACATCTAGAAAAGTGCCCTAAAAATAACTTGTACCCAAAAATACTTATTTAATAAAGGATATACAAAAACACATGAGTAAATGAAGGTATACTATATTCATGGAAGGGAAATGTTGATAGTGTAGGCAAGCCAATGATCTAAATTTAATTTATAAATCCAGTAGAATCTCCAGAGAAAAATAGCATGTGTTCATGAAACTTGACAAGATAATTTTGAAATTCATGTAAAAGAGTGAATGAACGGGAATAGCCAGAGCTTGGAACTATTCCCTACCAAATATCAAATACATTTCATAAAGAAATTAATAAAGCATGACCCTGACTCTGAAATTGAGAACTTGATCATTAAACAGACTAGAAGATGCAGAAGTGGGTCTATTGTATATGAACATTTTCTATCAGGAAAAAGCAATATTTCAGATTACTGAAGGAAGACTTTCAACTAGTTAATTTTTTAAAACTAAAAACAAAAAATAAATTGTTTTACATATATCAGATATACTACCTACAAAATATAATTTGAGATTATTTTTACCTACCTACAAAATATAACTCAAGATTAGTTTTATCAACCCTAACCTCCTATTAAGATTGTTGTGGGGGTTAAATGAGACGCTACATGTGAAAGAATAAGAAATGCATTAAAATGATCTTCACATAACAAGCACTGAGTCAATTCTGTATACATAATTACTGTACAATTTTATAGTAATAACTGAAAATTGGTTGATGACAACCATCAATCTTGTGTTTTAGTCTTGAAAATGTTTGCAGAATTAAATCACAATTCAATCCTCTACTTTCTCTTACCTCATATTATTTTTTACATCTTGCTCTATTTTGATTTCTTATAATAATTGACTCTAAATGAAATTCTTCAGGCACAAATAGAACATGGTTAAATAAAGGATTACTTGTTTTTAAAAGCTGTTGTAAGTGCGAAAAATAAAGCTTCAAATGTTTTGGTTTTTGTTTTTTGGGTTTTGGATTGGTTTTTTAAAAATATTTACAGGTAGAAAGATATATTCCCCTCCAAGTTTCACAGATTGGTATGTGTCTCTACTTCAGGCCAAACCCATGCTGAGAATATAAATTGCTGCAGAGAACATGATGTGTAAGGTTTTCTTCCCCTAAATTGAGTAGAATTACAATTGTATCTATGTTTACTAATAACATCTATCTGAAAATGACTTATAAATCAGTATTTAGTTAAAATGTTCTTCCTAAGGACAAAAAATGTAAGGGGCGATAGGGGAGAATATTTGTCAAAATAAGTGAAGCCTCAGGATTAATTTAATGTGTCTTCCTGGTCTTGGATATAAAATGGGCCATGAAAAACCAAAAAAACTTGATATAAATCAAGAAAAGACCATAACTTGCAGTAAATTTGAAACTTATATTTGGAGAACAGGAGTGGGCAACTGATTCAGAATTTTAGGTAATATAGCAATAGTCTGTCTCCCTAGTAGAGACTCTTTATAAATTCAATTTATTACAGTGTTCAGGAGAAGCTGAAATTTAAGAACACTATAAAATCCAAGGTAAAATGGTTTTGGTGTACACTGGAAAACGTTTTAGTTTCTTAATGATTCATAATTATTACCCAAAGTAACAGTTTTGTCAAAGAATTTTATTCTTCTTTCAAGCAACTATAGGGAAATAATATATCCCTGAGGTTAAAAAAAAATTGTTCTTGGCTGTCTTTTCATAATATATTCCTGAACAGAGGAACAATAATGTTAGCCTGAAACCTCTCAAGCTAAAATCACTGTTTGTATAAAAAAATCCTCACTTCATCAAGTCTGACAAAATATCAATAAAGAAACAGATTCATAGAAATTCTGGTAATGGATGTAATCAGAGTGAAAAGGCTTAATCTTCAGAAGTAGATGAATATCACTCTAGTGTATTCTTAAAAAAGTTATTATAAAAAATTAAATTTGCTAACGATACACAAAGAGTTCTCAGACATTAACCATATTCCTTTTACAAAAATGAAAGTATTAACAACCACGTCAATTGAGTTAACTTGTGGTGAGTCATCATTTATGTTGACCTAACATGGTCTGAGATAGTCTTGCTCATGGTTTAGATCTTCTGAAGGCCCCAATCCACCCCTGTAAATTGACAGAGACACAATAAAGGCATAGAGATAAGAGAATACTATGGGGATTCTGTATCACACACATTTGTTCAGTGACTGAGCAAATTAAGTAAGACTGAACTCCACAAGAGAGTGATAAACAGATGTTTTAAGTAATATAAAGTTTCATTACAAAGGTATGAAGGGGTACACTGAGGCTTTATACTATGTGATGAAAACTTTTATTGAATTTCCTTGGAATTTTCCATTGGAAGATAATGAAATGTTCCATATCTTAATTTTGTTCTCTCCCCCTCTTCTCACATTCTCATGTATTCCATATATACATAAAACATATTATGTGTATGTTTCTTTGAAGATATATAAGGGCTTATGTGTGGAGAGGGATCTTGTGATGCCCAGACCTTTGATGATGAAAGCAAGAGGCTTAGTTGCTATGATGATAAAACACTTTGGGATAAAGTCCTAGCCTCTTTACCAGGATTAAATAACAAGATTTAGGCTACTCAGCAGGTACTGTCTTTGTCCTATCTGTTCCTTAAAGCATATGTTAAACATCGTTGCTTCAACAAAACAGATTCATGCCTACCTCAGTCCATTCAACCCCTATTGTGTAATAATATAATTGAATAGCACCTTTTACTGCCGGGACATATTTTCCCCTTACACTTCTGCAGCCACAATGAGCTCCTTATTTATTCCTCAGAAGTTAGCATGGCAGACACAATCCCAACAAAGGGCTCTCTACTAACTGTTTGCTCTGTCTAGAAGGTGCTTTTCACCAGATTATACACAGAGTGACTCTGTGGTCACTTTCAAGTCTTTCCTCAAACCTGTCTTTTCAATAGGCATATCTGATTCCCTCCCTGACTCCCTCCCTGACCCCTTTATTCCTGCATGTCATGTTCCATTCTATTTATCCTTTTTTCCACCTGCTAATTATTATCATTTGTTGCTATATTACCAATTTCCAAATTCGCTATGCCTTATTTTTTTTTTTTTGCCTCTCTCCTCCTTTTAGAACATGAGCTCCCTCCATGTTCATGGCTTCCGTATCAGCTGATCCAACCACCATGGATCAAAAATATATGAGACAAAACTGTGTCAGTACTGAACATATAAGGACTTTTTTTCTTGTCATTATTCCTCAAACCGATGTAACGATATTACATAGAACTTAATGTGTACACAGGAGGATGAATGTAGGTTATATGCAGTACTATTCCAATTTATATCATTGCAAATTTTGGTATCTGAGGGGATCCTGGAACTAACTTCCTGCAGATACCAAGGGGTCACTGTGTAATATCTTTAACCTCATAATATTCTGCTTTTATCTAAGATATGGAAACAAAACAGTAGAAAGTTCAAAAAGTGGTCCAAAGTAGCCCAACCAGGAAGTGCAGAGGCAGAATAACTACAACATAATACTAGGGCTTTGGACACAAGAAGAACATTATTACTATGTATGTATCATTTTCTCCATGAGAAGACATAGATGCTCAATGAACACAGGAAAAAGGAAAAAGAAGGAATGGGTCATAACCATTACCATTATCAATTGTTTCAATTTTTAGAAAATAAGCCTTGAGTGGGAAAAACAAGAGCACAATCAATAGTCTATTTTCCAACACTTTCAGCCTTAAGAAAGTCAAGTAGAAGAAGAATCTATCTGTCATAATAAACCTATACACTCCCAGTTCCCTCAATCCTCCTTTAGAAGAGTGACATCTCATATTATTAAGTCAACCTATGATACTAGTCTAGAAACTGACATGAAGTTAATAACACTTTTAAAGATTGACAGTCTAGAAATTAGTGTCATGTTTTCTCCCAATCTTTATTTGTATCATTTTGCACATTGAACATAAAGGTAGTATTGCACCTAAAATAAATATTTACTAGAAATTATCACAGAGCTGGTTTTGCCAATGTTTTCTTTATTTTCCATATCTTAAAAATTACTTTTAGGTAATGACCATCATGTCAAGTGAACTAGTTCTAAATGTGGTGGTGTTTGTGTGTTGAAATACGCAAGTATCCCTCATACTCTGGCAATTAACTCTATGCAGTATTGCCATTTGAGAACTCACAGAGCAAATACATTCTGATAAAACACTTGCTAAGGTGTGAATGTTTGTGACCCTCCAAATTCATGTCAAGATCCTAAACCCCAACATGATGGCATTAGGAGATGACGCCTTCTTGAAAATGGAGCCTTTGGGGCAGAGCTCCCATGAACTTGCTATCCTTATTTTTTAAACAAATAAATAAATAAGATCCAAGGAGGTCAGGTGTTTGCTCCTTCTACCACATGAAGATGCCACAAGAATGCATTATCTATGAGACAGCAAATCCTCACCCGACACTATCAATGCCTGGACCCTGGACTTCCTGGAACTGTGAGAAATAGATTTCTGTTGTTTATAAGCTACCTCGTCTTTGGTGATTTGTTATAGTAGCTGAAGTGGACTAATACAGTGCTAATGAGAATATTCATATTTCCAAATATGCACACCTCACTATCTGAGCAGTAAGAACAGGCTAGAAGTGAATTCTCAAGCATGATTTATCAGGCACATTCCCATTGGATTTTGGACTTTACATTCTTTGAGTACAGGGTCTTTCTTTGCCTTTTTCACCTTGTACTTTCAGAGGGGAAACAATGCCTGGTACAGAACAAACACTCAGGAAATGTTTACAAAGTCAGATTAAATGTACCACAGATCTCAACCAGAGATCTTCCTGTCCCAATCAAGCCATATGTGAAAAGTAACAATTTTTATACCTAATTGGCCCTGTGACTTTGTAAGTGGCCACAAAGCTCATGTAAAGTTCCTACCAGCTATTTGTTCAGAATTAATGTGTTTCAGAGACAAACCCATATGAATACAGTCAATCTTATACTAGACAAAGGCACCATAAACTACATTGGAGAAAAGATAGCCTCTTCAACAAATGGTGCTGGGAAAACTGGAAATCCATGTGTAGGAAAATGAAATGGAACCCCTATCTCTCATTCTGCACTCCACTCGAAGTGGATCAAGGACCTAGGCATTAGATCAGAGACCCTGAACCTACTAAAAAAAAAAAAAAGTAGACTCAACTCTCCATCATGTCAGCTGAGGAACTGAAATCCTCAACAAGACTCCTAAAGCGCAAGAAGAAAACTCAAGAATAAATAAATGGGGGTCATGGATATAGCTCAGTTGGTACAGTGTTTGCCTCATATGCACAAGGCCCTGGGTTCAATCCCACACATCACACACACAAAAAAATCAATAAACGGGATCAACCAAAAACCTTCTTCACTCCAAAAGAAACAATCTAGAAAGTGAAGAGAGAGCCTTCAGAATGGGAGAAAATCTTTGCCACTTGCACCTCAGATAGAGCATTAATACCCATGATATATAAAGAACTTAAAAAATTTAACACCAAAAAAAATAAAAACAAATAACACAATCAATAAATGGGCAAAGGAACTGAAAAGACACTTCATGGAAGAAGAAATATAATCAGTCAACAAATATATGAAAAAACGTTCAACATCTCTAGCAATTAGAGAAATGCAAATTAAAACTACACTGAAATTCTATTTCACTCCAGTCGGAATGGCAATTATCAAGAACATAAGCAACAATAAATGTTGGCAAGGATGTGGGGAAAATGTACACTCATACATTGTTGATGGGACTGCAAATCAATGCAACCATTCTGAAAAGCAGTATGCAGATTCCTCAGAAAACCTGGAATGGAACTACCATTTGACCCACCTATCCTACTCCTTGGTAAATATCCAAGGGACTTAAAAATCAACATTCTACAGTGACATGGCCATATCAATGTTTACAGCAGCTAAATTCACAATAGATAAGCTATTGAACCAACCTTGGCACCTTTCAACAGATGAATGGATAAAGGAAATGTGGTATATATACACAATGGAATATTACTCAACCATAAAGGAGAATGAAATTATGGCATTTTCTGGTAAATGGATGGAACTGGAGACCATCATGCTAAATAAAATAAACCAGTCCTAAAAAACCAAAGGCTAAATGTTCTCCCTGATACAGATGCTAATGCGCAATAAGGGGGACAGGGGAGAATAAAAGTTCATTGGATTAGACAAAGGGGAATGAAGGGAAGGGAGGAGGGATGGGAATAGGAAAGACAGTAGAATGAATCAGACATAACTGTCCTATGTTCATATATGAATACACAACCAGTGTAACTCCACATCATGTACAACCACAGAATGGGAAGTTATACTCCATATATATATAGTATGTCAAAATATACTCTACTGTCATGTATATCTAAAAAGAAAAAAGAAAAAAATTAATTTAAAAAAATGAATTAATGTGCTTTACTTTCCCATTTCCTTGAATTAATGCCATCAACTCAGTATATGAATCTGCACATTCTTCTAAGACTGTACCTTTCTATTTCTTAAAAGTGGCATTATCGTATGGATCTTGAATATTCCCCAAAGGCCAGTGAGTTGAAGGCTTAGTCCCCAGACCATGGCGCTCTTGGGAGATGGTGGAACTTTCAGAAGGCGGGTCCTGTGGGAAGGAAGTGAGGTCACTGGAGCATGCTCTTGACCCTTCTTCTCTCTCTTTTTGCTGCCCTGCTTCCATGAAATTAGCAGTTCCTCCACCACACATCTCACCATGATGTTCTGCCTCATCACCAGCCTACAAGGAGCAGGTTCATGGGACCATGGACTAAAACCATGAACCAAAATAAACCTTTCCTCCTTCTAAGTTGATTTATCTCAGGTATTTGTCACACGGAAAGGGAAAGCTAACATAAGTGAGGATTATATGCTTTAGCATGAACCACATTAATTAGAATATTGAAGGTCTGTAAGGTTCCAAAACTACTATCATTTGTAGAAGAAATCTGATGGATAAATACCACAGTAAGAAATGGAGTTCTTATGGGCTATATGTTTTAATTCTCTCCAAGCAGAGTATTTAAGAGTTACAAATGCCATAAAAATGCACATATGATATTTAAACAAGAAAGCAAAAACAAAAGGGGATTTGTTTTTCTCCTGAGGTGCTTTAGAGGAAGAGCCTTGATTGAAGAACCCCAGGTTATATTGATGTGAAAATTTAAGTGAATAGGGGGAAATGTTATTACAAGAAGCATTTCTAAAGGTTAGCTCTTTATGGAAATACCCACATTTTGGTAACAAATTCTTTACAAAGTATTGAATTATTTTTATTGAACATTCACTTGTGTCAGGTTCTATGAAAACATTTTATGTTCTGTACCTCATTCCATCTTACTGACAACTTCAATGAGAGACAGATGTCATAACTCCCACATGATAAACAAGGAAATTGTGACTTTAAAATGAGCAACCTGCCCAAAGGCACCTGCATGGTTACTGGCCCACTCAGGATTCAAATCCAAGTGTGGCAGATGTCCATGTTCTTAACCACAAGCCTATCTGGTATAATTGGTTAACTAGAAGAACAGTAATAAAAAAAGAGCACAGATACAAAATTCAAATTTATTAATGTATTTCTTATAACACTGTCAAACAATCAGCATCTTGTTAGGGTCACGGTGTTATTTTATTAGAAAGCACAAGCCTAATGTGAGAGGTAGTTAACTTCAAAGGAAAGCCCCTAGCTTCTAGAAAATGTATAAAAACCTTTTTTTTATCAGAACATTAAAACAATTAAGTTTATCGTACCACTCATGTGCTTTTCTGATGATAAAAGAAAAAACATTCCCCACTGCCATATAACTCCTAAAAACCTCCAGGTCAGATAACACTAGTGATGGGAATTGAGAACACAGACAGGCTCGCACCTGGATGGCTGATCTCAGAGGAGCAAAAAACACATCTTAACATGAGTCATGCCAGTATGTCTTGAGTGTGGCACAGGTGCAAATAAACGCAGAGACACAGAAAGCTGGCTTCTCATCTTTAAGAGCTCTCAGTTGGAACAAATGATTGATTTAATTCAACTGTAAAGGAAGGAATCCAGAGGAAGGTAAAAATAGCAGAGCCCGTGTTGTTATAGATGGGCAATTTCCTATGACTTGATCACTAAGAAGAGTCCTAGAAGATCTGAAAGCAATTTGTGTGGGAGGAAAACAGATTCATTTTCTAGAAATGCTAGAAATGATGCTAGACTATGAAATAGAAATACAAACCGATATAAAAATCACAGTCCATGCTACTGTTCAAGGCATACTTAAATGCTACGAGAGAGGATATATTAGAAAACAGGGACACTTTGTTTTGTCATAGTGTTGGATCTGCTTTACTACTGTTATATAGCTTTAGGTTTCTATGTAGCTTCTTTGGTTTGCACTGACTTTTCTTTTTTCTTTATTTTCTGATGAGATCAAACTCTATCTCATTCTAAGACCAGGAATCATGTGCTTCCTGTTCTCTGCTCAAATTTATCCTTGGAGGAGGACAAAAATGCCAAAAATATTTTTCTTTTAGCATTAACTCAAATATAGTATTTTGACAAAAATACCAATGCATCCACACAAGTGCTAATAATTAATTAATGTGATATCAACTAAAATCCATTCACCTTTCTCTATTCTAACAGTAAAGTCTGACTTGAAGCCTGAAAAAGTGTTCTGTGAATGAGAAATTTATCTGTACCAAAATCCAGTATAATACCAAGCATAAAATCCTTTCTAATTGTACATGTAAAATCCTGCTTAATACTTGCTCTATTTATTGGAAATGAGATGAGAAAAGAATTTGCTCAATATGCTTGCCTGAAAATGGACGAAACATTCTGATGTGGTACTCTCTCACTGACCCATTTTCACAAATTCATTTAACTACTTGGACCTCATCCTCTTAATTCTTAAATCCAATGCATACGTCACATTATTCTTAATACCTTAACATTCCAATGGCTCTTTTCTTTTAACATCTAATTGCTTTTCCACTCATATTCCTTTCAAAAGACTGAACTGAAATCCGATTACAACAAGAAGGATCATATTAACAGTCAAGGATTCGCTCCTACTCTTTCTATCAAAAGGGGAATCCTCTTCAGCATGAGGCAGGCCATATAACCTTCCTCTTTCTTTGCTTTTCCATCTAGGTAAGGATCATAGTGCGGAGACAGGGCTAAAAAGCATGGCTTCAACATCAAACTAAGCTGTACTCTAATCCTTACTCAATGTGTGATTCGGGTGAGTTACTTATTTTCTTCTCCTCAGTTTCCTCATCTGAAAAATGTTAATAATAATGTTAAATTATGAACTGAATTAAATAAGAAAGTGTTTGTAAAAGCCCTTAGTAAATTTTAAGGTGACAGTCACACAAGTAATAATACCCTGGCTCTGTGCTCCATTAAAAATAAGTCATTTGAGGGCTGGGGATGTGGCTCAAGCGGTAGCGCGCTCGCCTGGCATGCGTGCGGGCCCGGGTTCGATCCTCAGCACCATATACAAACAAAGATGTTGTGTCTGCCGAAAACTAAAAAATAAATATTAAAAAATTCTCTCTCTCTCTCTCTCTCTCTCTCTCTCTCTCTCTCTCTCTCCCTCCCTCCCCCCTTCTCTTTAAAAAAAAATAAAAATAAGTCATTTCTACAACATTAGGGTGAAAAAGGCAATTATTACAGATAGTCCAAAGCCAGAAATCAGAAAAGATTTGTCTGATCAGATGAAAATTTTAAATTCCTGTGTGGCAAATAAGTAACTACTAAAACAAGGCTGAAGAGTTAACCACTACCTAGAAAAACTATTTGCAATATATAAGATAAATAAAAGGCCAGTATCCCTAATATTTGAAAACAAAACCATAAAATCAATAAAAAGAAACAGCACACTAGTAAAAATAATGATCACAGCCCATCTGAGGCAATGAGAAAAATACATACAAATGGTCAATAAATAAATACATTCAACTCCACTAATCATGAAATATTAGAAATAAAAGGTACCAAATTAACAGTTTCAAGTAAATGAGAAATGGGCACACTCGAAAATATGTTGGCAAACTTAAGTCATTACAATCTTTCAGGTTTGGCACTATACATCCATATAAAAAATATATGTATAACTTTATGCTAATAATCCCAATTTTAAGAATTGCTCCAAAGACACGTGGAAATCATGTTTATTCTAAAGTTGCTTACAATATTGACATTGGGAGCAAATTAAATGTCCTTCAATGTGGGGTTACTTAAAGGATAACTATACAAAGAAGCACTGTATAATTATTCAAAAACACGGTATTTATATTCATTGCCATACAAAGACATCCCAACTCACTGTAAGCACATAAATAGAAGATAAAATAACACATGTAATACAGTCTCATATAAAGTGCTACACACATATGTGTACATGTGCATAGAGAAATGTCAAGACCCAAATAAGTTTAGGTAGTGAAGCTTTGGACCATTATGATTTTCATTTGTATTTTCTGAATATTTCATTTTTCTTCAAAGTAGGTATTATTTTTATAACTAGAGAAAATGATGCTATTTTCAGCTTATTAGAAAACAAATATTGTAGTTACTTCCTCAGAGGGGATATTTTAATAATGATTTAACTGTTCTGTTTTCCTCTTTGTTTGACAAAGCTAGAAATGCTTTGTAAATTCTATGACCCACAAAAATAAAAGAAATTAAAAAGACAGCAAAAGAAATTAAAGCATTGCTCAGATGATTAAACTGATAATATCTCATACTCCAGACTAGAGCAAGTCTTCCTTACCATATTCCATGTTCTATTAGCTGGGTGGCTTTCAGCAAGTTACTGAATATCTCTGTGCTCAGTTTTTTCTCCCTTATAAATATGGGTAATTATATCTCTGATCTCATAAGATTATTATGAAGATGAAATAAATCAATGTATGTAAAACACTTAGATTCACAGTTAACATTCTAAAAAAAGCCAGCTATTTATTTTGTTGTGAAACAATGTACAGAATCTACTTGGCTTATCATGGAAGAATGATAAATGACCACTACTGTTATCATCTACCTACTCACCACGTGTCACCTAAGGACACCATGAGAGGATAATTTTCTTTGTCTCAGAGTCATATCATCTATTGAACACAATTCAAACTAAATATAGCATCTCCAAACCCAGCGTAGAAAGAGAGGTCAGGAAGGCACACCAGACAGCCAAAGTCTCAGGATATCTGAGGTTGTCCAATTTTGGCAAGGTGATATCAATTACTTTGAGAAATCAATAAATTCCTATATAAAACTATTACTAATACCTTGCATTCCTATGGTGTCTGACGGCTTCCAGGGAGGTTGCCCATTCACTCTGCTAATTGAATGGGGGACAGAGACTGTGTTCAATCAGCACTTTAGGACTCCCACTGGGGAACATGGTGCAGGAATTGGAGGCCTAGGAAGACTGGTGGAAATAAATGAAAATAGAAGGCATCAGCTCTCTGATGGAGACAGGGGAGCCAGAATACTCATGTGTGTCCACAGTAGCAATGGGTCTGCACCTCCCAGAGAATATTCTACACCATCTCTGGACTCTTCTAGTAAAGTCTGCTGTAAAGAAAATAGGGGGAGAAAAAACAGAACCTCTCGGGAATGGAGGGGCAGGAATGAATATGTTCATTCATTAGGATCTTAGAGTACGGGGCCCTGCCTGCTCATCTCCCTCACCCAGCCATGAGGACCAAGGAAAGCCCTCTGAAATCTTCAGCCTTCCAGAGAATCCTCACGATCACTAAATTCAGTGTCACTCTTAGTTTGTTAAAAAAAAAAATCTTGAAATAAACTGATTTATGTTATGTTCATTTTAAGAAATAAAAATTATAATGTTGAAAACAAGATTCATTCGATCATGAGATCTGGAATGCCAATAAATAATTTGAACATTATTTTTTTAAGAGTTTCACTTTCCTTCCTTCCCTAAACTACTTCTAATGTTATGTGATTAGGAACTCAGACCTGGAATTATACAATAAAAAAGAAAAATACTATCTCCAAATAAAAGTAAAATTTAAAAGACAGAGAGATATACATTACCAAAACTCCCTAAGTCAGAGTTTGGCCAGGCATTAATTTATACATTTATGAAGGATTCTCCTTACACAAACAAATTATGCAAACTTCAAAAGAGCTCTTTGTTTCCATAAAGCAATTAAATGCATTAATTGTTCTGTGTTATCACTTAAAGGCAGCACAATTAATTTGTCATTCCTTCCAAAGCCTCTGTGCTTTTGTAGGGCTATCTATCTTTAGCTATCTCAAAGTGCTTTCCCCAACACTGATTTTATTTTTATCCTTTGTTGTAGAGCTGCAAAACACGTTCCGTGGCAGCCTGGAGAAGCTGACATTAGTTCAGAAACGAAAAATGGTCAAATAAGACTCAGCATGTTCCATAATTAAACACGGTTACAGGAACATAAGGATTCATTTTTCACTCTCTTTCTATCAAAAACCCATTCATTAATCCAAAGCAAAAATACAATCCGAAAACCCATAACTTCTCCAAATACAAGGATGATGAATTAAGCTCACTGTTTAAAACACAGGAAAGTTTTGTGTTTCATGACTTTGTAGGTGGAATCTCAAAACCCTGACCAAGTGGACAGTGTCTGATAGACCAGTAAGTGCAAGGAAGAAAATGCTTTGGCTCTCACCTAGAAATTGAGTGTGATGGAGAAAAGTCTGGACATGACCTCAGCCTGTGTTATCAAGTCTTGAGTCATCCGCATTCTGGGAAATCTCAACTAAGCCATATAATTTCCCAAGACCAGAAATGACCCACTTAAAGCCTCATATACTTCTGAACACAGGAAGAACAGCCATCGATCTCCCAGTAAGCATAAGCCAGAGAACCATCTGAAACAGCTCTTCACCCATTTCAATAGCTGTTCTCAAGGCCTTGAAGAAATCAGGACTGTCCTGTCTCCCAAGGTCCACCAGCCTGGTGACTACCTGATGTCAGAATAAACAACAACAGGTCCTTTGGCCTGACAGCCTCTGGATGAAGATGCCATGAATAAAATACATCTCAATTTGCTCCATTTCAACAGAGGGGCGGCATTCTGAGTATTCTGAGAATACTAACAATAATTCTTTGTGCTTTCAGGTTTAAAACATGCTTGTGATGTGTTCTTTCATTTGATTTTGTAGCAATTATGTCTAAAAGCAGGGTCAATTTCTGGCTTATTCTAGGATATAATGATGCAAATGATATAAATTTTGGATCCACCTTACATAAATAAGCTGTGTTTTAGAAGTTTGCTTCCAAGCACAATTCACAATAACCAAACTATGGAACCAGCCTAGGTGTCCATCAATGGATAAATGAATGAAGAAAATGTAGTATATACACACATATTGGAGATTTATTAAGCCATAAGGGAAAATGAAATCATGTCATATATAGGAAAATGGGTGGAACTTGAAACCATTATGTTAAGCAAAATAAATCAAACTCAGAAGGTCAAGGATAATATGTTTTCTCTCATATGTGGAATCCGCCTGGGAGGAAAAAGAAAAAGAAGTGTGTGAGTGAGTGGATCTCATGAAAATATCTCAATAAAACATGAAAATAATAAATCAACCAACCAATAAACAAAAAAAAAATGGTTGGCCTGGTCTCTGTGGACATTTTGTTGATTAACTAGAATTTAGCTCTAGAATTTAGCAAGAGAATACTACATAAATGACTATTTAACTAAAAGACATATGTCTTCCTAGCCCACTTCTAAGTTAATTAAAGCACACATTCATTTTAAACTGAAAATAAACCTCAAAAGGTTTAAAACAAACTAATGTATGGCATTAAACCATATGGTCTTTCTTTTGTATAACTACAGCTCACATACTTAACTTTTCATCTCAATGTTTCCTCCTCCTCTCTGAAAATTCTCCAAAAATATGCTGTTTTCCTTTTTCTCTTGAGTATCATAATGAACAGTCTTCAGATTTATGTCAGCCTATGAGATATATATATATATACACATTTACATATAACGTATAAAGCTATATAGAGGTATAAATATAAATACATATCCATTCTGTACTTCCCAGTAGGAGACAAACAAAATATTAACCAACCCCCTCCTAACACCCCTGGCACATATGCATGGTTTTTTCCTATAACCTTAAATTCCCAATGAGTAGCCATTCTCCTTTATGATTATATGTCAGGCAAGATCCACAGACTGGATTGGTGGCCATGATGGCCTTATAGACATTATTCTGTAATCTGCAGCTAGACTTCCAATTATGGATTTTGACAGACTACAAATACAAATGTTTGTGTGCTTTCTGATACAATATTAAGGGGGAAAAATGTGGTTTGGAACAATCAAAGAAGAGCCCTTACAGATTCTGACATTTTGGGCCAATGCATAAACTAGAAGCATAGATAAGGTTTTCTTTTTACCAGCATAGATTTTGTAAGCTTTAAAAATGACAGAAGTTATATACTGATGGATACTCAGTGAACAGCATACTGCAAACATCTCAAAACGTTTCAGGCATGAAATCCTGCAAATGGACGTACAGAAGGGAAACAGAAAAGGAAGAAAGAAAAGGAGAGGATCCAAGGAAGCCTAGAAGTGTCAGCTGGGCTCAGCTCTAAGGAATCGAAGGCATCAATGTGTGGAACCCCGTTAACCAGAAGGGCACCTTCAGAGTTGTTCCGATAAATTCATGGAACTTTTGGATGGATTTTGTCACGAACCACTATACTGGAGTCCATTAAAGGAGTTGCCAGTATCATGAAGCCTAAATTTAGGGGTATTTTTCTATGCAGATGGCTCACTAGATTATTAAGAGATCTAAACCCCTCCCCAAAGAACTAATGCTTGCAAAAATAAAAATACTAAGAATAATGAATAGGAGAAAGGAAAAAAGATTGAAGTCTCAATCTGTTTGGGTTGCTGCAACAAAAGCACTGAGTGACTCAGAGACATTCATGTTTTACAGTTCTGGAAGCTGAAAGTTCAGGGTCAGGTTCATGGTGAGAGTCCTGCTCTTCACCTGCAAATGACTGCTTCTTACTGTGTCTGCATGTGGTGGGTAGAGAGCCCTGTCTCTTTCTACAAGGACACCAGTTCTATTGCATCTGAGCTTTGCACCATCACCTCATTTAACCTCAATAACGTCCTTAAAGGCCCTATCTCCAATACAGTCACAGGAAGGCTAAGGACCTCAACATGGTTTTCAAGGGGCACATTCAGCCCTCCACTTTCTTCTCTGGCTACCATTCAATGTTAATGGATACCAAAGGGCACACAAGCCCTCATCTCCTGTTATGCCTTGTGCTCCACTTTACACAAAATGATATTCAGGCTAGAATGCAGATTATAGTAAGCACTGCTGAGAAAGGACATACGCCTCACAGGAGACAAATTTAAAAAGAAAACAAAAGTTCAACAACAACAACAACAAATTTTAAATGGGTAAAGGACTTGAATAAAGAACACATACAGACAATTATCACGAGAAAAGATGTCAACATCATTTACCACTAGGAAAATAAAAATCAAAACTGCAGCCAGGCATGGTGGCACATGCCTGTAATCCCAGCAGTTCTGGAGGCTGAGACAGGAGGACTGCGAGTTCAAAGCCAGCCTCAGCAAAAGCCAGGTGCTAAACAACTCAGTGAGACCGTCTCTAAATAAAATACAAAATAGGGCTGGGGATGTGGCTCAGTAGTCAAGTGCCCCTGAGTTTAATCCCCAATACCAAAAAAAAAAAAAAAAACCCCACAAAAAATGAACTGCAATAAGGTACCACCTCATACCCCCTAGAATGACTAATGCAAAAGAAGAAGAAGAAGAAGAAGGAGAAGGAGAAGGAGAAGAAGAAGAAACCAAGTGTTGGGAAGAATGTTAAGAAACTGGAATGGTTATGCACTGCTGATAGCAATATAAAATGGCAAAGCCACTCTAGAGAACAGTATAGTAGTTCCTTATATAATCCAGAAATTCCACTTCTGAGTATATATCCAAAATATCTCAAAGAAATATATGTATACCTGTTATAGTTTGGATGTGAGTTGTCCCCCAAAAAACTCATGTGTAAGACAATGAAAGAAAGTTTATTGGAGAAATTATTGGGTTATAGATAGTCTTAACCCAATCAGTGAATTAATCCCCTGATGGAATTAGAATGGTAACTGGAGGTGGGCACTGGGGGCGTGCCTTTAGGGTATATATTTGGTATCTGGGTATATATTTAGCATCTGGTGAGTGGACTCTCCTCTCTCGGCTGCCTGATCATCATTTCAACCACTTCCCTCCACCACAATCTTCCACCATGATGTTCTGCCTCACCTCAACCTGCCCCAGGAATGGAGCCAGCTGTCTATGGACTGAAACCTCTGAAACCATGAGTCCCCAAATAAACAATTGTTCTGGTGGCTCTTTTAGTCACAGCAGCATAAAAAGCTGACTAAAACAATACCCATTTTATAGGAGCATTATTTATAATAGCTAAAAGGTGGAAGCAACTAAGTATTTAGGGAGAGATGAATGAATAAACATAATGTGGTAAATACATGCAGGGGAATATTATTTTCCCTTAAAAATGGAGGAAATTCTGGCATGGCTATGATACAGATGAGCCTTGAGAATATGCTAAGTAGAATGAGTCAATCACAAAAAGACAAATGTTATATTATTTAATTTCTATGAGGGACCTCAAGTTGTCAAACTCATAGAAACAAAAATCAGAATGGAGGTTGTCTAAGCTGGGGGGAACAGGCTATTTTTATTTAGTGGGTAATTATTATTTAACGGGTACAGACATCTAGTTATAGAAGATGAAAAGAGTTATGGAGATGGAGAAAGGTTATAGCTGCATAACATCAGGAGCACATACTTAAGAACACTGAACAGCACACTTAAAAGTGGTTATGATGGTAAATTTTATGTTACGGGTATTTTATCACAAAAAAAATGGGGATAGAGGGAGAAAACAAAATCTCCAAGTGAGTTCATGTGATTTGGCTCCATCATGTCTCATTCCAAGATACTGTGGAGAAACGACCACAGACATAACTCTGCCACTGCCAGCTATATTTGAAGAAGACAGAATTGAGGGGCCAGGGGGACTAATAATGAGGCAAATCCAACTACACTTTTCAAATAAGAATATTAAAATAGGGTAAATTTCAACAGGAGACTGATGAACTAAGCAACACTGGACACAGTCTAGAATGGATAAGCATCCAGAAATGAAGAGTGATCCCTAAGACCCAGCACATGATCTTGCACAAGTCATGCTAAGATAATCCATCTCTTATTTAATAGTTATCACACTGCTCAGATTGACCTATACTTTGGTGAAATACTGGTCAAGCAAGGCCTTTCATGATAGCCTGGAGGGGAGGTATTAGAGGATCATTTAGGTAGGTGGAGTCTTACTTAGTCATATGACCTCACCAAAAGGCCGTGACTGACAATTAATGAACACCTGAATGGAGGTTTCTAGAAGCAACAGCAAGTATTTCTTTAGCATTTACAATGTGCTTGGCACTGTTCTGAATTAATGTAGTTTTCATAGCAACCCTAGGAGCTAGGTAAACTATTACCCCATCTTATAGATGAGGTAACTAAGGCTCAGGGGGGTTAGTAAGAGCTCTTGCCCCCAAGAATGCATCAGATCTGTTCAAAGACACCAGTGATCCTTGAAGGCAAAATCCAAAATTCCCAGATATAGTCTTTCCTGGCTTGTAAATAGAACATCCCACAATTGCTCACTCGCTCTTCCTTCAAACACTCCCCTCGACAGGCCTACAACACCTCTCACCCCTAGGTTTCTCCCTGACTCACTGAATGCTCCTCCTCAGTCTATTTTCATTTTAAACTTAACACAACTCATTGAAATTTAATTCTTGCCTCCACCAATCCCTTCCCCACTAAAATTCTGCTTTCTCCAAATTCTTCCCTATCCCTATAGATGTATAAACCAAACAGATCTTAGAGTCATCCTTGAATTCTTAGTTTAAAACCCACATCAGATTTGCCAGCAAATTCAGCTGGTTCTACCTTCAGGACATAAAGACAGTCTTGACACATCTCACCACCACCATGGTGACCTCCTTGGTAACAATCCATCATCATCTGGCACAAAGGTTATGAATCATCTCTCCCATCCAAACTTGTCACCTAGACTTCACTTTCAGAGGAACCCTGTTAAAATATGTCAGATCCTGTCATTTTCTACTCAGAATCCTTTAGAAGTCCCCTTCCACTGAATAAGGTGACCACTAGGGCCTGGCATGTTCTGGTCCCATTTCCTTTCTGACCATGTCCCATACCATATTCTCCTTTCTTCACACTATTACAGATACTCTGGTTATTGAATGTATAACAGAGACACAGCCTTTGGACCATAATACTTTTCAAGTTTTCTCTTTACCACTAACCATGATGGCTTTTATTAGTTCATCTTCCCTACTCTAAATTACTGTAGACCAAGTTCTATCTGACAGCAGAAAAATTCCAAGTACCACCAAGAAGACATTTTATTTTCATGCCTGTTCGGCTAGTAGACCCATACTCTATAAACCTCTTCACTGTAACTTAAGCCAAAGATTTTAAAGGTGAAGCTCACATAATGATGTTCACAAGAGACAGCTTCACAGGAATCCCAGTCTTTTTAACTGAAAAGCAAAGGTACATATGTTCTCATCCTGCACTGGCAGCCTCACTGAAGTATTCCAACCTGACAATATTTCAGCCCAAATATAAAGTGAAGAACATCTATAAAAGCTTTATCAACAAAGCCCAAACAGCACTGTGCTGAATTCTTTATAGACCATAGAATGCTGTTGATTAAAGGAAGGATGATAGAAGAGGAAATTTAGACAGCATTAAGTTTAGCCAATATCACTGAGAGTAGCTTTTCTTCTCACTGTCAAAATATGTCAGTCATGCCATTTTCTACTCGGAACTCTCTAGAAGTCCCTATCCACAGAATAAAGTGGTCACTAGGGCCCTGCTGACCACTTCTAGTCCAAATAATGTAACAGAATCCTGACTTTAAGAAACTGAATACGGGGGCGGGTGTTGTAGCTCAGTTATAGAGCACTTGCCTTGCACATGTGAGGCACTGGGTTCGATCCTCAGCACCATATAAAAATAAATAAAGGTATTGTGTCCATCTACAACTAAAAAAAAATTTAAAAAGAAAAAAAAAGAAAAGAAACTGAATAGATGTAGGTCTAGCTTCATCCATGATGCTAGAAAATTTCATGTCTTCCTTGAACTCTTAAATGTAACCCTCTATGAAAAAAATCAGACCACCAACTAAACCTAGCTAATGAGAAACAGCGTGAGAACACTTTTAGAGTGCTAATCTGTATATTTAAGGGCTTGAAGAAAGATGTTTTGCTGAAGATGGGCTTGCGGAATGATGTATTATCAGGGAAAGGCTGGATCTAATGAACACGAAGAAAATGCTTCAGTTGAGGCTGTGCATGACCACGAGGATCATCCAAAGAGCAGGGACTATGCCAAATAGCCAGAAGCAGGGTTACAGGTTATGTACATATTAGAGCAGTAAATTTCTGATGGGTTTAATAAGATATTTCCTTTTGGCAAGTAGCTTGAGATGAATGATGAACAACAGAGGGGATTTTTTTTTTATCAAGAAATGTACAAATCTAGATAATCAACAAATGATAGAGAAGCAAGAGCCAAGAAAACCTTGCAAAGAGACAGACAGACTCAGCCAAAGATAGAAGATTGACCACATGCAAGTACTTCTGCTTTTTCTCAAAACCCCACAAAATCACAAGCCCAAAGAGAACAGTAGAAAACACAGTAGCAACAAAATTTTGAAAACTGGAAAGCGTAGGACAATGAGTGCCTGACTTAGCAGATGCAAAAAAAGCTAAATCTTAGGCCAGCACAAGGGGAAGCCAAGAAGCAACCTGATTTACACTACCAAACCTGCAAATATCCCAAAGATCACCAGCACAAAGCACCTTGGAAAGTGAGAGAGCAAAGGTGAGGTAGAATCCAGAGAATTCACTGAACATCTGCTTAACAAGCAGATGGATGTCTATCCCACTGCCCCCAAAACCCTCCCTAATTCCACAGAGACAATTTCCTTTTTCACATCTCATCAGAAGACTCAAGAGGGTCTCTGAATTGAGGGAACAGCAGAAAGTAGACATCCTCTACTGAAGTCGGGCGGTGATATGAAAAGTTATGCAATGAATATTAAATCCTCATCACTGTTCTCCATTCAGCTTCCAGAAGATTAGATGCAAGGGTTATAGTCTTCAGGCTGGACCCTGGAAAATTCCTCTCTGAGTCAACTGGCAGCTCAACAGAAATAACCCCAAAATACTGATGTTAAAGATTCCCCACAAAATAACCCAATACATCTCCTCAGACTAGGAATACCAGTCACAAGTCCAGCCCTAAAAAATAAATAAATAAATAGCCAGGATCTCCAGACATCTGCAGAAAAACTTCAAAATGAGAAGCAGACACGTAAACTCACAAACAAAACATTATTTTGAAGAAAACAGGGACTATGTGGGGATATGAAAACTGTACATAAACTATCTTATATCCTCAGCAAAAGAAGATTTTTGTATTCATGAAATGAAACCAAGATGCTATAAGAAGGAAAAGAGAAAATACAAGAGGTCTTGGAAATTAATATTGGCTATCAGAAATAAAAGTGGATGAGAGGGTTTCAAAAAATGACCTACAGAAAAACTTCTAGACCATAGAGAAAAAAAAAAAAGAAAGAACCATAGAAAGTGGATAAGAAAACAAGAAAAACAGTCCAGGGAATCTGACATGCAACTACTAAGAGTTTCAAGCAGATACAAAAATAAGGAAGAATTCTTCAATAAAATAACCAAAGAAAATAATTCAGGAGTGAAAAATCGGTGTTTCCAAATGATAGAACATGCCCATTGAGAGCCTCAAAGAGTAGATTAAAACACACTAATAGAAAGAGACATTGTCATAGTGTTTCATAACAGTAGGTACCAAAAGAATATTCTTAGAGCTTCCAGAGAAGAGGCAGAAAGAAAAACATATTACTTAAAAATATTAGGCTCAAGTGGAATCGGTCTTCTGAGAAGTTCCACTGAAAATTCAAAGATAGGGTCAGAGGATTGTAAGTTCAAGGTCAGTTTGGGCAACTTACTGAGATCCTGTCAAAAAATAAAAATAAAAAATAAAAAAGATAGCAATGTAGCTCAGCGGTAGAGCACTTGCCCAGCATGCACAATACCCTGGGTTTGATCCCCACTACAGAAAGGAAGAAATTAAGAAGGAAGGAAAGGTTACTCAAAGAAAAACCAAAAATTATCATAAAATTGTTTCTAATATTTAAATCTCTTCAGAGATAAACTATCACTTCAGTTATAAGGACAAATGAAAGATATTTTCACACATGCATACCCAATGCTCCCTGACTTAAAATGGGGCTACATCCAGATACCCCCAGCACACATTGAAAATATCTTAAGTTAGAAAAAAAATCTTAAATTTGAAAATCAAAACATCTTAAGTTGGAGACTATCTGTAATCTCAAAACAAATTACCTTTCTCTGAAGACTATTTTAGGAAGTGTTACTTCAAAACTGATGTAGGAAACACAATCCACAAGAGAAGGCAGAAATGCCCTGAATGTCATGGATGAAGGAAAATACCAGGCTGAGCACTGTGAGTGTGTCCTGGAAAGCCTAGTCCAGACTGGAGAACATCAGGAGGCTTCAAGAGAGGTATACCTATGTTAACCACATAACGTGAGTATATTGAGATTACAGGTACTCGATGGAGGAGAGTTCTATTTACAGATTAATAGAAGCACATGGAGACTAAGAAAGAACATTCATGACATTCATTCTCCTAGAGAAAACCAAATGTAGAACAGGAAAGTAATCATAGTGTATCACACGACTCGGTTTTAAAAAGTATTTGCATAATCATGATAATGAAAATAGACTATTGATTCAATCAAAATTATGTTCTAAATACAGTGATAACAGAGAAAATTGGAAAAGCATATACATCGTGGTTTAGAGACAGCAGAAAGGAAAGAATTATATTTCCAATCATTCAAAGATGTCAGTCTATTGGTAATGATTCAAACTAAGAATTCTCTCCAAAAATCATATCAGAACAAAAGAGAGAAATATCACCAAAAATGAAGCTGATTTGAAAGTAATCACTGGGAAATGGGAAAAGGCACGTAGACCAGGAAATTTCATTTTTCAAAATAAACCTTGAAGTTCTATTTGGCTCCTTAAGCTATGCTCATGTGTTACTTTAATCTAAAAACCTTTATTTTAAAAAAATCATGCAGATAAAATATGAATTACTGTGCAGATCAACTGAAAAAGAAGACATGTGAACCAAAGGATTAGAAAATATTTGGAATTCTCTTTTCTTCTTCCGTAGATCCTATGTCCTTCCTGTTTATCTCAGCTGTTTTCTCTGGTATTGTCATATTAACCAACTATCATCACAATTATCTTTTTTCTGTTAGAAACATCTGATGACAATTAGCAACTACAGCCACGTAGCCACAGGAAGACTGGGCTAAATACTAGAAGCCACTGAAATCTCCCTTTGGGTGAATGGAAACACTTCTTTCAAAAGACAAGTTTCTCCAAAATATATGTTTATGGCTTTGTTTCTTTGGCAAACAACAACAGAAAGGATATTTGTACTTCTAATGTAAGTTGAAACAGTCCTGACCTTACTTTGCCCTCTATAAAAGAGAATACTCAAACTTCGTCTATATATTCTTCCTATGCTATGGACAATTGTTTCCAAAACATCTGTTATAGTTTAGTTACGAGTTATTCCCAAAAAATTCATATGTGAGATAATGCACAAATGTTCAGGGGCAAAATGATTAGATTATGAGATTTGTAAACTAATTAGTGGATTGGTCCATGGATATGGATTACCTGGGTGGTAAGTGTAGGCAAGTACGGCGTAGCTGGAAGAAATAGGTAAGTGGGGACAAGCCTTTGTCTCTGGTGAGTGGAACTCTCTCTGCTTCCTAGTTGCCTGAGCTGTCTTCTTCTGCCAAGCCCTTCTGTCATGATGTTCTGCCTCACCTTAGGCCCAGAGCTAGGGCGTCAGCAAATTATAGACTGAAACCATGAGCCAAAATAAATTTTTCCTCTTCTAAGTTGTTCTTGTCAAATTTTTTTTTGGTCACAATATGGAAAAGCTGATTAAAAATACCATTTTAAATTCTAAAGTAATTCTTTCGTATCATCAATTAAAAAAAGAAAAGAAAAAGACAAGACAAGATTGGCAGTATGGCAAATTCATTTATGGACTCTGCCATAACTGAGGATGAAGAATAGAAAGATACACACACACACACACACACACACAAATATTTTTAGTCTAATTCCTAGTTCTTTCTAATGCTCCTCTGCTCTCCTCCCACTAAAACTGACAGTCCTTTTCCAAGAGCACTGTGGATTCAGCCGAGAACAAAGAAAGCAGTTTAACTTTGAGTTTCTAATTAGACATTTTTAAAGCTGATAGCCAAAACAATAATCTTGAAAGCATAGATTTCCATTGCAAACTTTAGTCCTTTGAGAGAGCAAATGGCTTTTTGATGATGTTGTTGTTCTTTTTGCGTTTTGTTTTCACTGTTAAAATCTTACCTCTTTTCTCAGAAAGCGTGAGAGGAGTAGAGGAAGTGAAACCTGCAAGAATAGAAGGAACAATAGGAGGTGACGATAGAAACCCAAAATAGGTTGAGGGGAAATCCAAATGCAGCCAAGAAGTATATTCTGCTTCCCAACCAGAATACTAAGAAGTAACAGACAGACCAGCCAGTGTAACCCCAGGACAGAGAGAGCAGTTTGAGAGGAGGATAAGGGCGAGGGAGCAGTCACAAATCAAACTCTGCTATAGAGAAATTGAATCAGCCACATGGTCAGAGGCTACATGTTATCGTTTAAAAATTTAAGCCCATCACTAAAGGACTCAGGTTTAGAGAACTAGTGTGGTTTTTGGCTTGCTCTGAGTTTACCACTTTTCAAATAGGGAGTCTCAAACCATACTCATTTCTTTGAAAAGAATTTAATGAGCACATACTATGCTTCTGTTACACCAGAGATACAGTGTTGAACCAGAGAACAAGCTCCCTGCCTACATGTCTCCCATTTTAGTTGGAAGAGTCAAGCAGTAAGTATATTTAAAAAAAATTAAAGTTTATAGTTACAGACTACAATAACAGGATAAAGAGATACAGAGTGACAAGGACTTTCTAGAAGGATTGGGGAGAGGAATCTTATAACAGTGAACCAGAGAAAAAGTATTGTGAATTATCAATTTTCCTGATTATTTTTCCCACTTAGAGAGCTCAAGGAAGACAAAAGAGAGAAAGAGAGGCACTGGAAGAGTCTCTTCCCTGTTGGCCTTATCACCTGAGCACCTTCCTGCCCTGCCTGCCAGGCAGTACCCTCTGCTCCAAATTTTTCTGTACCCTCCTCTGAAATCTCATCACCTGTTTTTGCTTCAACGTGACAGGGCACTACTGTGAAACCCAGTCCCTGCTGGTATGCTAACACAGGCTAGAGACACAGCTCTTAGAGAACAAATAGCCATTTCAGAGAGTCTGGATGGAGTCAAGAACACACAGAGCAGAATTTCTGACTGTGAACCATCAGACAACAGGGAAAATCCAGGAGTCGGCTGGATCCCACCACATCACTGTTTGCAGAAGAAACAGTTCAGCCTATCGAGAGAGCTGCCCTGTATCTTTCAATAATTCATTTCCAATATCACAATTTTCAACATTTAGGAGAACGAGTAACATGACCAAGCAAAGCAGATTAGAAACAGCAAGAGAAATGGGAGGAAAACCAGGGAGAAAAACACCCAAGAAACTCAAGGAGCTGTTTTAATGGATGAAAAAGTCTCTGAAATCTAATAAATGTCCTTGGAGCAGTGGAGCAGGGGAAGAAGTCCATTTTCATTAAGAAATCCATCCAGATAAGGAAGTCAAGACCCATGTTTGGGGAAGAAAAAAAATTTTTAATTGGTAGATAAGAAGGTGAAGAAAATGCAGGGCCAAGCATTTTACTCACATAGGTATGTTTTTTTTTTTAGGATTGAAGACACATAGACACATTTATTTATTGGCAGAGAAAGAGCCAGTAAAGGGAAAGATGAGCACAAAACAAAGGGAAAAACGGGCAAAAAAAAAAAAAAGCTATAAGCAAATCTACGTTCATATGCTAGGAGGCTCCCATGAACTCCAGGCTCATCTATGTAACCTTCACCTGACATGACAAATGACCCTCCCACCCTGGCACAGCAGGTGCTACACCAAAGTCTTTTGCACCCTATTTCCTCATGTGCATGCTTGTGGGTGCTAGCGCTCTCTCTCTCTCTCTCTCTCTCTCTCTCTCACACACACACACACACACACACACACATTTTATTGGTCTTAATCATACATCTGAAATCTAAACAATTCTAACTACCACCACCACCTGCCACCTGCCTGCCCTCTTCTATCCCTGCCTGCCCTCTTCTATCCCCGACCCCTCACTGTCTAATTTACACAAAGCAGCAGATTGTTCTTCATATAACAATGTAAGACAAATCACGCCTCTCTTGGACCCAAAATCCTTAGAAATCCCCTCCCCATTTGATTCAGAATAAAAGTCACTACTCTGGCCTTCAAGGCCCTGTCAGTTTGTCCCCCAGCCTGTGCCTCTCCTAGCCCACCTTGGTAAGAAGTGATTCAAGGTTGTTTAAAACACACACACACACACACACACACACACACACACATCTGTGACAGTTCCTATTCCTAGAGAATACACATCTATTTCAGATAAGAAAAAGGCACAGACCATCAACTGAGATAAGGAAGGATGGCCGCGGGTTTGGGAGAGGTGGAGACAGAAACCGAACAGCGGAAGCTCAGCTGCTCAGCAAAACTTGAGAGGGCATCCGCCTAAGAGTAAAAGACAAGACTGTGAGCCATGCATTTTTAAAGTGGCGCCTTTGCCTGTGGCTGTGCAGATGACTCCTGCTACTGCTCAGAAATCCTGGAGCAGGAAAAGAGGCAGGCAGATTGGGGGCAGCGGGGTGGAGGTGGGGTCTTTAGAGCATTGTGTAGCAAAAGGAGAAGGAATAAAGGATTGTGGGATATCAGTGTCTGGACAGGAAGAAGGGCTGCTGCTCCTTAGCCAGGCCCTCATCAGGAAAGGAAGTGGGGAAAACACACCTACTAGAGGGGTCTTGGGGGGCAGAGGGGCATTTTCTAAGGAAACTAGCAAGCAAACTCACAGGCAGCCTAGGGTAAGAGACATTCTCAAAGTCTATAGCTCCCTGCCTTCTTTGCAGATGCCTAAGCAGAGGTACGTACTTTTAAATGTCCTTCCCTTACACTTATTTTAAATCGGTGAGGATCCCAAATTAGACCTCCACAGATTAAGACTTTCAGAGATTGTTAAAAATACATTCAACTTTAAAGAAGATGAGATCTAAAAGGGTAACTATGGAACTAGCTTCTAAAAGGGAGGCGACAGCTTCAAAGACAATTTTTGAAGCTTCCAGTATTTCCTGAGAGTCCACCTGGACAGAGTTCTCATTCCACAAAGATCACCTTACCTATCCACAGCCAGAAGGGAGCGTGTTGTACCTGGCACCTAACCTCCTAGGGAGGCCCTAATGTAGTCTTCACAACTTATGTAAATATTAAAGAAATAGATAAGAAGCAGTCACTTAGGAGCCAGGTTAGAAATTGCTCCCAAAAAAATCCCCTCTCTCATCATAGCAAAGCAATTCTTAAATCTATGCATAAAGGCCCTCTGGTATGACATGCATTTCAACAAGTCCTAAATATATTTATATATGGATTTGTGAGTCAACCTTTGAAAAAATTCTACATATTTCATTTCCAGCAAAATTAAAATCATATGCCAATTGATCCTTGAGTCTACATATCTAAGAACCAATAAAGCTCCACAGTTTTTTCTCTAGCACAGCATCATTTCACCTATATGGACATTTTGTCCTGGGCAGTATACTTTATTTTAGGAATCAAAACTAAATTTCTTGGAAGAATAATCCGTTCGTTATCGGAAAATAAAATTCTCCCCTAATTAAAATACCTGTTCTTAGAAAGTGAGATTTCATAAAAAGATTTCTCTGCAAGTCAATCTTATTTTCTATTTTATAACACAAAAGAAAAATCCCATGCATGTTATTCATCTAACAATCTAAACACATTTATTTACTTATTTATTCAACTTGAAAGTTGAATCAGAAAAAAATCACTGGCAGTAAAAATTACTACATAAGCACAATCTACTTCTACTAGCTTAATTGCTAATAATAAAATCATTCTCTTTCGTATAGGAGAAAAAAAAATCAGTTTGGATTCTATAAATTCCTCAAGTGCTGCCTCTTTCCTCTCCACTAGAAAAAGTCAACAATGCTCTCCGAAGGTCAGCCAGATCTCTATTGACTTCCTGTCCTAGTACTCTTATGGTTCCCTCTTCCATCCTAGAGTTCGCTTGTCTTTTTTTTTTTTTTTTTTTTTTTGATACCAGGAATTGAACTCAGGGGCACTCAACCCCTAAGCCACATCTCCAGCCCTTTTTTATATTTTAATAGAGACAGGGTCTCGCTGAGTTGCTTAGCTTCTCGCTGTTGCTGAGGTTGGCTTTGAACCCATGATCTTTCTGCCTCAGCCTCCTTAGCCTCTGGGATTACAGGCATGTGTCACAGTGTCTAGCTTCTCTCGTTCTTTGTCAGGAACAAAGCCATACTTTCTACCCTTCTGGGCTCTCTCTCTCCTTAGGCCCTCTGTGGCTCTCCTTCATCAAGTGTCCACCCTCAGACAGCTTCATTCTGACTATCCCCTACATTCCCTTGACAACCAATTACTTTCTATACACTGTGATTCCCACAGACATCCCTCCATGTCTCACATCTCTGAAACCCCAAATCACATTTCTAATTGCCTAGTAGACATCTCCAAGGAATAACTTCTAGGAAAAAGAACTACCCTTTTCCTCCAGTATTACCTGTGCCTTCTTTCCTGTCTTAGAAAAGTGTTCTGTCATCCATTCAGCTGAATTTGCAGAAATCCACAAGTCTGTTAGAACTCTTCTTCTACATTTGCCCACACATTCATTTATGCACTGAGTACAACTTAAGAAAAATGTTTCTGGAATTTGCATGCAATCTTTTGGATATTCCAAATATCCACAGTGTAGGGACTCTTCTCTCCATTTTCTAGATCACAGCTTAGATAATGGATGTAAGTTCTTAATAAGTGATGATAGAAAACTTAAACCCAGGGGCTGGAGTTATGGCTCAATGGTAGAAATTTTGCCTACCAAGTGAGGCACTGGGTTCTATCCTCTACATCACATAAAAATAAATAAATAAAATAAAGGCATTGTGCCTATCTACAACTAAAAAAAAAATACTAATAAATAAATAAATAGAAACACTTGAACCCAGGTTTGTCTGGCTCCAAAGTCTATAGTCTTTTCACACACCACAGTCCATATGTCAAATATGGTCTGCCACCTGATCAGAGTTGTATAGGAACCCTGTCATGCTCAGCATAGATATGCATGTTGTTTATGTGTTTTCAGTGGCTATTTTAGCAATACAACAGCAGAGATGAGCAGTTGCAACAGATACCTTAAGGTCCATGAAGCCTAAGGTAGGTACTTTCTGATCCTTTACCAAAAGAAAAAAAAAAATCACTTGCCAACTCTATGCCACCTGCTACATACCTCCCACTTGGTCTGTCTTCCTGGATTATTCCAACACCTTCCTAACTGGTTTCTTTGACTATAGCTATCATCTTCTCCAATCTACATTGTACAATGAAGAATCAAATTCTTCTTATTTATCTCACAGTCTTCAGGGTAAAAGTCAAATGCTTTATAAAATGATGAAAGGCCTTTTGACACATACATTCCTTTCTTCCTCTCCAGCCACATCAACTTCCCACTTCAGCATGCTGCTCCCCAAAAAGGTCAAACTATCCCATTCTTATGTTTTCAAACATGTTCTCTTTTCTGGAAAATCCCTAAGTCCTGGCTCTTTACACACTTATTTTTGTATTGTGAGCTCAAGAGTCACTTTCTTCCTAAACACCTTCCTAGATTCCCTCCGGCTGAGCTAGGTGGCTGTCGGGAGGTGCCCTGGGTGCAGAAGCCTTTAAGTCCTGATGCACTGGGTTCTGAACAATTATTGGCAGGTCACAGTAACTTGGGCATTACCCCAGCTGGGATAACAAGGTGTGGCTCCAGGAGTAGGCGTCACTGCTGGGGTTGAGTCACACTCACCTGTTCCTTTGTAACCCTACCCCTTTGCCCTTTTGGGGATAGAATATTCCATGGAACCTCCCCCAATAAAACCTGGGTTCGAGGTGTGCTCTCTTTCTTGCCTGTCTTGCCTCTTTTGTGGAAGCTGGGTCAGAGGAGCCATCATGGAACTCAAAGAAAAAAAGCATTTCTCTGTCTCTGTGTGATTATTTCATGCCAGTGCAGTGACCCGGACTGGTTTAGTAATGTGTTATGACAGGTGGCTTTATCATTCACTTATTCAACATATCCTCAATAAACACGCTAACAGCTCAGAGACAATGCTTTGTGCTAAATATACAACGATGGACAGGACAAAAAGACCTTGATCTTAGGAACCCAACTTCTTTATTTCCATTCACAGTATAAAGAATGAGATGGAGGCACTGGGATGGATATGGAGAAAGAACAAAAAAGGAGGACAGGGGAGGGAGGAGAGAGGAGATGGTTCTGTGATTTTCCTGACACTCCCACCATATCACAAGCTTGATGACTGCTGAGCACCAATGCCTACCAGACGACCTGGGACAACGCTGAATGAATTAAATAATTCTGAACGATACGAGGACACAGTTCAGTTTCAGAGAACCAAGATTTCTGCAGAGTCCAGGCAAGTTAATAAGGCACCGAGGAAATGTCCTGCTATTTTCTGGGGAAAAAACTCAACTTTTCCAGAATCTGAGAGGGCTTGTGAAAATGTGACTATGCATAAAAAGAAACATAGGTATAAAAGAACTTTCCTACAAAAGACAAATTCTGTTTTGAATAAGAAACAGGGAATAAAGTGCACATCACATATCACATAGTCTCCTTCTCCTTCTCCTTCTCCTTCTCCTTCTTCTTTTTGGTCTACTGGACTATACATCTGAAACTACTAAACCATAAAAAGTACCTATAACCCTGAACTTTGAGCTCCACAAAATGTTTTTCCTCATGGGATACTCAGCTCATTAAAGAAAAGAAAAGTCTTTCTTACAAGCTAGGGTAAAGCAGACACAAAGAATTGACCCAGTTTCCAAAATAAACATTAGGCTTAAAGCTCTCTCCATCTGGCTAAAACTAAAACCAGAAATGAAAATCGCCTGTTCACACTCCATTTCCTACCTACACCATGAGAGCAAGGGCAAGAAAAACTTTAACATATAACTTAATATTCTCCCTGAGTTAATGGAAGTATCATATTAATATTTGTAGAATTACTTTTTAGTACCGAAAAAGGGCAGCACCCCACTTTTAAGCCAGTCTGGGTAGGCATGTAGATCAAGTACCCTTCCACGTCCCCTCTGAGCAAGTCTACAGATGTCTCCCTTGCAGCTTTCTTTGCCCTGAGACAATGTCTTTCAGTCTTCTGAGCTGCCTAATTGCTCATGATATTAAAAAAAAAAAAAAAAACCTTCTCTTTCCAAAAGCATACTTTCTAATCTCCATAATATTCTTAGACAATCTTCTCTCTCAATTCTTTACTAAACACTCTCTGTAGAAGAGATTTCTTATTCTCTATAAAGCAAGGTATTCCCTTTACATGAAAAATCCTAAAATCTTTGTGACCCCACCTCCTCTCCATCGTAACCTCTTCTCCAATAATCAGCTTCAATCTGTGGACAGTGGTGTAACTGCATTAATAGACTCCTAAATGTATAGAATATTAACACTGGTGAAAAAAAATGATTTAAAAGCCTTTTGTTACAACTTCTGCTTTCACAACTGAACCCAGCCAGATTTGAAGACTCTCTAAGAAAATCCTTCATGACTTTGTCCCAAACTTATTCTATGTTCTCACAACCCCCCGTTCTTACCACTTTCTATTTATTTTCCTTTCTAATGAGTAGGAGTCAGGACAATGCTCATAACCCCAGATTGGCTTTTATCTGAATTCCACAGAGGACACCAAGTGAGTTCATCAACCTCAGAACATGATACTTGGCTCTGGTCTCCTCTACACGACGTTGAGTAACCAGTGTGTGACTAAATGCTTCTCAGTGGCCCTTAACCACCCACATGGAGATTCAAATTTCCCTTCATACATATTTCACTGACAGATGGTCCCGCTATACTTCTAAAAGTGGTAAACCATTGGCCCGCTGGGTTTTAAGCTATACCAGTCCATTCCAAAAAGTTTCTAGACTGTGCAAGCTATCATCAATTACATCCTTTTTGAAAATTACAGATCAACATCAGTATGCCTGGGTTTCTTGTCTACCAATGAAATCTCAGCAATTTTCAAATTTATGATTTTTTAGCATTGCTTTGTTTTTGCTTTTCAAGTCTCAGTTCGCATAACATCACAGAACCTGCATCATAGTCTGAGTGTCATACAACATGTGTGTGAGGCTGCCTAAACAGACAGCAGAACCTAAACAGACAGCAAGAAAAAGAGTAAACTATGCATTCAACCAAAATAAATACTTGAAGTTCAACACGGACGTATGCTGTCTACATATATTAATAATATATTTAATAGTATATTAAAACAAATACATGTATGCATATGAGAAGACAGATTTGTTTGAACACTAAATTATTTATGAAAACAAGTAAGCCACAACTTATATTTTTATTTTATGTTTCTTTCTTTTAATAAAATTTTAATGAAATATGCAAATATTAAGTTCTTTATGATGGCTATATTCAACTAAAATGAAAGCACTGTGATGATTCAGTAATAAAGAAGGAACTAAGTAATTGCTTTCTTGATGAGCCTTTAGAAAAGGATTCATAAAAATACATTAAGACAAGGGGCTAATCAAATTAGAAAAATTCCATACTTGTATTCCTTTGTTTTATAACTATCAAAACAAAGTATCAGTGTACTAAGGTGCTTTCTGAATAGCAGAGAAATTGGTCAGTCTGTCATTTCTTTGGAAAATGGAAAATTATTAGGGGCTCAATAATAAGATTATGTAAATGAAATGGATTAGAAAACATTTCACGAAGGAATCATTAAGTGTTTACTGAGCAAATTAGCAAAGAGATTACCCACATCTTGATCTTAAAAAAAAAAAGAAAGAAAGAAAAAAAATCTGTTACTTTCCACAACTTCTGCAGAACTGAATTGCAAAAATATTGTTTTACTAAAGCCCTTCAGTAGTGAATCCCATGAATGCCAGCAAATAGACAGGTTCACTTATGAATGGACAGATGCAGAAGAATGGGGAGGACATGCCTATGGGTGAGGGCAAAGGCTACTCCTTAGGTTGTGGAAGTCACTTGGCTCAGGAAACACCAGGATGGGGAAGACTGTATGGGTGTTGAGAAGAACCAGTCTGAACAGAAGGATCCTCCACATTGGGCAGGCATAGGAATGAAGGGTTTCAGACTAAGAAATTCCTAGGTAGCAGGTAAGGGAAATATCCCCAGATTCTGCTGACACAGGAGGAATCCAGAGGGAACATCGGGAGACTGGGATTGGGATAGGCCACAGTCATAATTATTTTTTTTTTGAAGATTTATCTGATATTAACAAGAAGAACTCTGAGACTAAATAGTTAGAGTCACATGTAATTGAGCATTAGGCAGGAAAGAAAAAGCCATAAAACAAAGAAGAGGGTTTATAAAGGGACTTACAAACTGGACTTGCTGCCGTTGAAATTTCTGAATTTTGCTGGAAAGCATGAAAAATTTTAGATGGGATTCTCCAAAAAAAAAAAAAAAAAAAGAGCCTATCATTTACAAGTAGTGATTATTTTTTCCCCACAGACTATAAGCAGTTGGTGTCTCCATCAACTTTTTGATAAATGGCTTTTCACAGTTATTGAGTTATAAGGTCTCAAGTTGTGCCTCTCAGGCAGCCAGCACACAGCGACTGGATTCCCAGCACAAATGAACGCACGAGCCTTCTGTTTCCTACGCCCTCCTTTCTTTCCCTCCTTCCTCAACATATTACACACACACACCTCTGAATTCCTGGCATTGGCTGACAGCACATATTGGGTTGTGAGAATACTGGTGGTTTGTTTCTGTTTGTTTTCCTTGGCATTATTATAAGAAAAAAAATATTGAAATTATAAACAGCTACAATATGCCCATTTGGCTGATATTCTGTACAGGCGTGTCTAATAAATTTTGGAATTATTCAAATTTACTATAACACTTCTTGCACCTACACAGATTTCTATAATCTTCTCGGTTTATGTCAAGGGAAATATGCCATGAAATTATCAAGAACCCACAAAACAAGAAGAAAACTCAGAGGTATCTTCCTAAAAATCCTCTGGCTATAGAAACTGGTTTTCCGTTTTATGCCTCTGAATAAGTCCAAAGTCAACAGGCAAGAAGACATCAGAATATAAGCAGAAAACTACTGCTCAGGCTTTGAAAGGAGATACAGAAAACTGGGGAAGAAAATGATCAGGTTTAAAGCTAGTTTTTCATTTTGAAATCAAGACAGGAACTTCAGAAAAGGAGAGAATTTTTTTCCCCCCTGGAACTAGGGATTGAACCCAGAGGTGCTTTACACTGAGCTATATCTCCAGTTCTTTTCAATTTATTGTTTACTCATTTTTGTTGTTGTTTATGAAACAGGGTCTCCCTAAGCTACTGAGGCTGGCCTCAAACTTGCAATCCTCCTGCCTCAGCCTCCTGAGTTGCCAGGATTACTAGTACATACCATAATGCCCAGCAATGAAATTGAGATCTAGCAAGTATAATCGCCCATTCTTGAAGTAGGGAATAGAACCAACTCTGAATCAAATGAAGTTTTGAAAATTCAACCGAATCTATGTGAAATTTTTCAACATTAGTAGATTATGAGGCTAGATAATAAAAAGTGATGGAAGAAAGGACTGTTGGTATTTCCACTAACTTCTTGGAAATTATATTAATGGGCCAACTGAGAGATGTAGGGTTGGGCAATCCAGTGCAAGGAACTAGTGCACTCCCAAGGAGATAATACAGGTGAGCACTCCAGGGCTCTCACAAAAGAATTGAGGCCAGGCTACCTGACAGGTATCTTCCTCAGACACCTATTTGGGGTGGATGCAAGGACAAGAGATCCTCATGATGACTAGCTGGGACAACTTCTTTGTTTGAATAACAAATTGAGATTGAGAGGAGAGCTGTTAACAATTAAAATATTGAGGATGTAGAGGTAGGAAAAGACAATCAAGGGCCCCACTGTGTGGAGTTTACATTCTGATAGAAAGGGAAAAAAAAAAAAAAAAAAAACAGAGTAAACACAATTCCAATTCTTGATAGGAATAGTGAAGAAAGAGGGTCAAAGGTTAGAATATGGGTGATTGGGACTGGGATGATTTTTATAGTAAGTTAGCTTTGGGAGGAATTTCTGAAAAGGTGGAGACCTGTCTGAAATTGGGGAAAAGGAAAGGAGTGTTAGAAGCGGTGGGAAAGCAGATATGAAGACACTGACCCAGGACTGAGCCTGATGACTTCGCAGTCAACATGAATTTAGGACAACAGGCCACAGCAGACTAGTGGGAAGTAAAGTGGGGGTAAAGCAGGCCAGGGCCTCATCAGAAAGGCCTTGAAAGACAGAGCAGGGACTCTGGATTTTATTTCATGTGCATTGGAGAGATGTGAGCAGAAGAACAGTGTGACTTTATTTACTTTAAAAGGAACACTCTGGCTTCTAGGGAGAGATTGTGGGGCAGGAATAGAAACAGAAGGAACATATACAGGAGGTAACTTCAAAAGTCCAGGCCAGCAATGATGGTGAGTTGCCCGTGGGTGGTAAGCTAAAGAAGTACAGAGAAATAATCAAATGTATTTTCCAGGTCAAACCAAAGGGCTTTGTCTAGAATGGATGGAACACACGAGAAAAACAGGAGTCTTAGATGATTCCCAGCTCGGGAGCCTATGGAATGAAGTGTATGACAGCGTTCTTCAACTCTACACAGATTTTTATTTTCCTCTGATTCTCTTATGAAAAACTATGATAGTACATCCATTCTGCAAAATATAGTTTGGCAATTTCTTCAGAAAATAAATATACACTTAATTGTATTTGTGGGCATTCATTCCAGAGAATAATGAGCTTATAAAAACCAATACATGAGCCAGGCACAGTGGTGCACACCTATCATCCCAGCAGCTAAGGAGGCTGAGGCAGGAGGATCAGGAGTTCAAAGTCAGACTCAGCCAAAGCAAGGCTCTAAGCAATTCAGTGAGACCCTGTCTCTAAATAAAATACAGAATAGGCCTGGGGATGTGGCTCAGTGGTTGAGTGCCCCTGAGTTCAATCCCCAGTATTCCTCCACCAAAAAAAAAAAAAATGAAAGAAGAAAGATATGAGGAAACTTTACACAAAATTGAAGAAAACCTATTCCAAGCCTATAGTTGTGTACAAAGACACAAATGGATAGAAATTAGCCTGCCATGAATTCTAGACACCAAAGGGTGCCATGTTGGTCAGAATCAAGGAAGATCTCCAGAGCTAAGCTTCTTGGCTCCATGCCTTTAGGAAATAAGCAT
>NW_025999900.1:2467313-2506826 GCF_001458135.2 Marmota marmota marmota
CCGAAAAAAAAAAAAAAAAGAAAGAAAGAAAAATCTATACATGAGTGTTCATAGCAGCTCTGCTGGTAATAGTCCAAAAATAGAAACAAACAAAATCTCCTTCAATAGATGAGTCATTAAACCTTGGTATACCCAAACCATAAAAAAATACTACACAGAAATGAAAAGAAACAGATAACTGATACATTCAGTTTACATGAATCTCAATAGCTTTATGCTGAATGGAGGGAGTCCATTTCAAAAAAATTTTTTAAAAATCACCTTTTATATGATTCCATTTATATAATATTCTCAAAAATCACAAAATTATAGAGCTGGATGGTTAGTATTCAGGAACCTGAGATGATTGAGGAAGAGGTAGATCAAATGAAGGAGATCTTTGTGGTGACAGTTCTGTATATCGTGACTACAGTGGCAACTGCAGGAATCTACATATATGCTAAAGCAACACAGAGCTATGTGCATACATTGTACTGATGTCAATTTTGACACTGTGCTATGTTATAGAAGATGGACGGTGAAAGGGACAAAGGCCCCCTTTGTACTTATCTCTGTAACTTAAGTGAATCTATACTTCAAAATAGAAAGTTTTTATTAAAAACCTAACTATGCCCAAGTGTAAGGCAAAATGTATTGCACAAACATTAAAAGTAGATCGTAGTTAAGTATTATACCTGAAAAAATATCACCTTCACAATTTATAAAGTACATTTTTGCCAATATATCTTTGGCTGCGTAGGTATCCGCTAAATTAATCATCAAGGTTTCTGTGTATATTAAAACAGTGTCCTCCTGAAAGCCTCTGGAACAAATAGCGCTTGCAATTTTAACTCTCCTTCTAACTGCAGGCTTCCACCTGAAAATAGAACTTGTGCATTTTTGCTTCTGCATCTGGACACAGGAGGGCCAGAGTGATGGATGATAGACAGCAGTCAATACTGGTGTTCCAACAGATCTCAGACACTCTGAACTATGAAAGCTATCTGCTGAGACCCAAGCCACTCACTTTCCCGAGGCCAACCAATGCCCGGGGACTCTAACATCTTTCCTCTTAAAATTCAAGCCTCTATAATGTAGAATCTCAAAAACAGATGTCTTAGACCAAAGACCAATGGCCATGATCTAACAATGCTAATCACACCTTCAGTCCAATAGTTGTCAAGTTCTCTAGGTATCAAAACTAGACTAGCCTAAATCATCCAAGTGAATTTGAAGGCATAGACAGTGGTGAAGTCTTCCTGAAGAGATTTTAGAACAGCTTCTTGGGTATGCATTTCCTTAATATTCTGGTCTTCTAATGTCATACAGTCTCAATTCAAATGTAGAGACTTTGGCTCCTTCAAAGGACATTCCACTTCCAAGAATACGATCAAGCCACTGCATACTCACTCACGCATGAATGCTAAATTCTAGACACTTTTCATTGCTTGATGGGCTTTTGTACTAATTCTTCCATTCTTTTAGTCATATATTCAACCTAGAATGTTATAAACCTAGAGTTTCTAAATACAGAGATTAATAAAAACTTTCTTTTACTAGTTTAAATTGTAAAAGCAAACATAAAGCTATATCTTGGGGTTGACTTCAATTCACAAACTCAGTTATTAACTAGAACATTTTCCAAACTGTGCATCTCACATCAGATCCTGCTTGCTTTTTTGGAATTGAATGCACTGTCAACAAAACTTCCAGAATGTGCCAGATGCCACCTGACTAGATGCTGGTCCTAATTCCTTCAAGAGAGCTCTGTCAGGTAGACCACTCTCAATAGAATTAAATCATTCTCTCTAATAATAAAAATAAATAAATAAATCATTCTGAATTTCGCATCATCTACCCAATACTGTTTTTCATGTGTTAATACATTCTAAAGAGTAAAATATGTTCTTTCACATTTTTATTTTGTAAGGCCACATAAAATTAAATCAATTGCAAATGATATAGATTAAAACACCTTTCTGAAGACAAAGTAATTCATTTTAATCCCACTGGAGATTGGAGCCAGGAAAAATATCAATACGGATCATTTATTAAAAATACAAAAATCAAGATACTCACAGCCAACCATCATCATGGCCACTGAAAACATCTTCTCCACATCAGTGGTAGGAGCTATGTTTCCAAATCCTATGGTTGTAAGGCTTGTCATGGTAAAGTAGAGAGAGGACACGTACAGTGAATCCTTGCTGGGTCCTCCTTCCCATATCCCTGCGCTGGTATTGTACCTGTAGGGAGTCCCGATGCTCAAGGCCAGCTGGTAGAGCCAACTGTCTATCTGGATGGTGTTGGTGACTTCGTCGATGACCTCGTAGTCTCCAATGCTATACCATATGCAGGCCAACCAGTGGGCAACGAGTCCGAACACACACACCAGGAGCACGAGGACCGCCGCCCCATACTCTAGGTAATGGTCCAGTTTTCTGGCAACACGGCCCAGGCGTAAAAGACGCACCACTTTCAACGAACTGAAGAGGCTGCTGATTCCCTGAATGAGAAATAAGAAATGACAGCTCACTTTCAGAAAACAAAAAGTTGGGGAAACAATACAGTGGGTCAATTTCAGGAACTTGATCTAAGCACAGACAGGATAGAGCTATGACTATACGTAAACAATAAAAAAAGGGCCAAAATGATAAAACCTTTTTTAGAAGTGCAAATTACACCACAATCAGAAATACAATTTTTCAATATCACCAGATAAAACCATTTCCCATTAGCTAAGGAATGCCCAGTTTATTTTCATATATGGAGTATAAAATAACAAACGAGAAAAATGTCCAAATATGCTATATACAGAGTGTAGAAATAGGGCTGGGAATTTCAGGCCTTTTATTTTTATAAAACTTGACTCTACTCTAAAAGTTTTTTTTTTTTTTATTATTTCATAATAGATATGAACAACAGAACTTCTGAAGAAGGACACCAATCTTACTAGCAAGCAAACAAGAAATACTTCTGTATATATGGGGAGAGTGAGTAAATACCATTGTCAATCCGACTACTTCCTGCCACAATCCTGATAAACACTAAATCTGCAGAGTTCTGGAAAGGTGAACAGAGCTGAACTTAGGATGGGTACACAGCCTGCTAATTCCTATCACCCTCTAGCAATAGTTATAGAAAAGAATACCAAAAGGGAAGAGCAGCAAAAAAAATACTCATAGTTTTTGAAAAGCTTAACGTACCAAATAAAGCATAATGCAAATGAAAAAAAAAAAAGCATAAGCTTTCTTTCTTCAAAGAAAAAGTGACTGTTATGGTTTAGATATTAGGTGTCCCTCAAAAGCTCATATGTGAGACAATGCAAGAAGGTTTAGAGGAAAAAATGATTGCATTATGAAAGTCTTAACCTAATCAGTGTCTTGATACCCTGATGGGATTAACAGTGGGGATTGTAGGCAGGTAGGGTATGGCTGGAAAAGGTGGGTCCCTAGGGGTATGCCACTGGGGCATATATTTTGTATTTGGTGAGTGGTGTCTCTCTCTGCTTTCTGATCATCAAGTGAGCTGCTTCCCCCTACCATACTCTTCGGCCATGATGTTCTGCCTCACCAAGGAATGGAGCTGGCTGTCTATGGACTGAGACCTCTGAAACTTTCTCCTTTACAATTGTTCTGGTTAGGTCTTTAGTCACTGCCTCAAAAAGCTGACTAAAACAGTAACAAAGCTTTTTTGTTTTGTTTTTAATACATGATAGACAAGGAGCTGGGGAGGAGGTGTCAGGATAAATGTATTCTTGATACAGATCACAAAACAGGCAGGGAGGGAAGTCAGAGCAGTGACCTGGGAAACTTCTTGTCATCGGCTCATCACCTACAATTCAAATCAGGTCCATGACCTCCTACTGCTAATTCTGTCTCCCAGAAGGTGAAGTTTAATTCTGACCAACACAGAGGGATTGGATGAAGCAATGGAAAGGGCTGACATTCACCAGGCTCCTCTTAGGCAATGATCAAGTTCTTAATAGTTAAGGGGAAAAAGCTAAGAATACATTTGGCTTGTATTCTATCCTCTATAATATAGTATAGATTTGAAATATACCATAAGAATTTCAGAGAGAGAGAAAGAGAGAGAATACAGAGAAACAGAACAGGAGAACCCAAAGAAATGAAAGGGTAGCAGGGTCCCCCCTCCGGGTTTTCTGTCTCAACCTTGATTTCCTCAGTCGTGCCTTGTTTCAGTTGAGTTCACAAATGTCGAGTCATACGTGAAGCCTTGAGATAAATTCTCATTTCGCTTGAACTTTTTTTTTTTTTTGGGGAGGGGGTGCAGATATTGAACATTTAGGTAGTTAAAAAGAGAAGGATTAATAAAATTTGGGAGACAAATTAGCAATATTCAGTGACATGAGACACTGCAAGGTAAGAATATTTGAGACAGCTTAGAAGCTCTCAAAAATGGGCCTGTGTAATCATGAACATGAAAGACAAAAATAAGCATTTGTTGAGCATTTCTGTAGACTGGGCTTCTAGTTGAGCCCTGGGGACATTAAGATAAATATATCTTGCTTCAGTTCTAAAGAAACCCATAATCAAAATGCATGAAAAACTCAAGAGTTCAATTTGAAAATAAAAATAGCATTGCTGGAAATACTGTTTTCTAGGTAACTTGAATTTTTAAAGAACTATGGAATTTCTGTTTAAATACTGAATAGAAAAGTCATTTCTACCTGAATTGTTCTCTATAAAAACAAAGGAAGGGAAAACAAAAGAAATCTTCACCCTACTAGAATTAAAAAACAGCCACGACCAGAATGGAAATAATCAGAATCTACCAGAATTAAGCTCAAAGGATGAGAAGATACATTCCTCTGTTCTGTAGTAGGCAGATTTCTCCCTGAAGGGCACCGGCTCTAGAGGCCACTCACCAAAAAGCACATTTTCTATACTCACATTCAACATTACTTAAATATTATGAAATATTGTTTCAATGCTTTTATTAGTACATTATAGTTATGTAAGAACGGGATTACTTTTGACATATTCATATGTGCATGCAATATAACTTGCTTATTTCAATCTCAGTACTTCCACTTTCCCTCCCCTCCCCTCTTCCCACTTCTCTCTTTACTCTGTGGGTCTTGGGTCTTCCTTCTATTATTACAAAATATTTTGTGAGCACCGTAGATTCTTTCTGCCATGGATTCTATGAAAACCCTTTCTCCTGGTTGTTAACCAATTCCCCAAAATCATTTTCTAGACTAACCTTCTCCACACTTTTATTGTGGCTTAGAGTTCTCATCATGATTGCCCTATCCCTCTCTGGTTCACCCACTGCATATTCAGGTTTCTGCAATCTTCTATATAAGGATGATTCACAGGTCCACTTCTCAGCACAAAAAGTATTCTATCTTGATTTTCTTACACACAAGCCAAATGCCTGCAGCACATTTCCATATGGATGTCCCATAGGTATCCAAAAGGTAATAGGTCCCAAAGGGAATCTTCACTTCTCCCACCTGGGTTCTTTATCTCCTGTCTTATGAGTGGCATCGTTATTCACCTTGCTGCTCAGACCTGAAGCTGAACTCAATGCCTCCTTTCTTCTGCCACATCCAGCTGGTTTTCAAGTCCTGACAATCTCACTACAAGTGCCTAAGTGCTCAAAATCTATCTATTTAATAAGTCTCTCAAAAATATTCCTTGTTTTCTGTTCCTACAGTCTTTTCTTGGTCACGATTCATGGTGTTTTGTTTTGTTTTGTTTTCATTTGTGTGATGGGAATAACCTTTGCATCAGCCGCCCTCTGTTCTCTCTACTGATCACACTGGCTGTCAGTCTAGTATTTTTTAAATGTATACCCATCTAATGATCTTGCTCTCTGAGCTAAAAATCTTTTCATATTAGCCCACTGCTTATGGGATCAAATATTAATTCCCAACTACGACATGCAAAGTCCATCAGGGCCTGATACTTGTCCACTTGGCCAGCATCTCCCCCACCAATTCCTCCCTGGGTTTGCCATGGTGCTGCCAGATTCAGCCATGTGTAGCTCATAGAAGACTCAAGCTACATTACAGCTCATTCCCTCTGCTTAAAATACCCTTCCCTCCCACTTTCTTGGTGGCTTGGATCTTACTTATAGTGATAACAAACACTACCTCTCTGTAAACTTTTCCCCACCTACCATTCTCACTGTGAGAACTGGGTGTCCTTTCTTTGTGTTACACACACTTTGCATATCTCTATTACAACAATTATTACTATCATGCTTTATTACAAGTCTATTTGCATGCATCACATCCTAGGAAATTCGAAACTCGAGAAGTATATCTAATGTCAATTATGTAGCTGGCATATGGAACTAGGTTAAGCAGTCAATAAGCAAGAGGATAACTTTTGCAACACAAGCAAATTCAGAAGTGAATTGGGAATTTGGTCAATAATGAACTCAATGTGATTTAAAAGTATAATGTAGAAAAGAAATAGTCGATGTAACTTTGGGTTATACTAAAAGAGTATGGCACTGAGTATGAAAGAGAATTTCTGTGTAACCTCTTCACTGACCAGGCCACATGTGTAAGAGACACATAGCATATATTCATCAGATAACTGCCACACAAAAAAAGAACTCAAAACCATACTATACTAGGAAATATGGAAGGAACTGGAAAAAAAGGAAAATGAGGAAAGGCATAACTTTATTCAGATACAAAGGGCATGAATGTTGAGTTCATTCTACATAAACCTAATGTGAGTAACCCGGCTCATAGTTGGAGCTGCAGGGAGAGAGGGATACAGTAAAGATTTCAACAAGCCTGTGCCATACAGCACCATGCAGTTAACCAACCAAAAAGCTAGATCATTCACTGCTACTTGGAAATGTCAGCAAGGTTATGATAACATTGAGTATTTACTGTTCGAAGTGTATTCTATGGCTCAACTAATCTAACCTTCAAAATCACTCTATGTGATGAATGTCACAAAAACATGGCCTAGAAAAGTTAAACTATTTTACCAAGTTCTCTTAGCTAGTATAAGGGGGATCCAAGATTCAGATGCAAGCAGTGGCTCCAGAATCTCTGCTTTCTGTGAAACTGGTTATAACTAAATTCTATGCACCTGCAATACTGGCTTAGCCATGGGTCATTCTCTATGAATGAATGAAGGAGATTAAATGACTAAGCCCCCTTTCTCTCAACACTCAGTCACAACAAAAGTCTCCAGAAGATGTCTATGGAGGCCCTAACAATTCTATGTAATCTGCAGTTCTCTAACATGAAGCAATTCATTGCATTCTCAGAATAACAAACGATTCCTACCTTGATTGCTCATATGAGGACAGTGAAGCTCAGAATAGAAAAGCAACTCATCCAAAGTCATAGTTAGCAAAGAATGAAGTGTCACTCCAACCCAGTCCTCCAGATTCTTAATTCATTTTCCACAGCAACTAGCTGCTACTCAGTCTTCCTACCCTTACCCCAATCTAAACTACATAATCACTTCAATATTAATCTTCCTGAAAGAAGACCACTGAGCTCATCTTCCAAGGGCTTCATCTCGAATATAAAATTAAGTACAATCTCTTTGTAGACCTTCAATGCCCACATCCTATCTCTGTTTCACTGCTGGGTCATTTTCTACTGTACCTCTGTATAGCAACAGTACAACAGTCAAACCAACTTCTTTTTGCTCCCAACATAACCCCAAATTGTCATTAGTGTTAGCTTCATCTTTTCTTTTCTTTGTTTTTCTTAGATGTTAATGAACCTTTATTTTATGCATTTATTTGCAGTGCTCAGAATCAAACCCAGTGCCTCACACATGCTAGGCAAGTGCTCTACCACTGAGCCACAACCCCAGCTCTCCCTTCATCTTTTTGCCAAATCAGAAACTGTTATTCAAAAGTAACAATATACAAAAGTAACTAAGTTTACTTTATTAGGAAATTCTCATTCTTCATTACTTTGTATCAAAAAAATTAATGCCATCATTAAAAAATCAAAACACAAAATGAAACGATGTGATTTTTAAAATGTGGTAGATACCAAAAACTTGAAGCAATCCACCTCCATCCAGTAGAATGGATAAGTGAGTTTTAGTGCATTTACTTAATGGAATATTATCTCAAAGTTAAATATGAACAGACTAGAATTAAACACAATAAGTCTAAAAAAGCATCATGTTTAGCAAATACAAGACACAAAAGAGCATATATTGTATGATTCCACTTAATGACAAATTCAAAAAAAGAGGTAGAACTTCTGTATGGGGTTGGAAGTAAGAACAGTGGCTTCCACTGCTGGAGAAAGGACTTTGACTATGAAGGGGAAGAGAAAGTTCTGTGGGCCCCAGTAACACTCTGTTTCCTAAGGTGGCTACTCATTACTAGTTGTGTTCATTTTGTGAAAATACTTTAAGCTTTACACTTAAGGCTGGTGTACTCTTCTTTTAAGTATGTCACATTTCTCTGTTGTTAGGTTAACATTTCACCACAATACATGATTCAGATTAATGATTTCTTACTCACAATATGATTAGGGGTTCATATCCAACATATATCTCCCCCAAAAGAGAGATGTTTTCCTTGTTTTATGATTCACATAACTTTTACATTGAGCCACAAATTGTATTTAATTCGTTGTTGGCAATTTTAGCTTCACTCATATAATAGGACTGGACATTTTTGATCCTCAAAAAATGTCTTCATTCTGTACTCCCACCCTTTTGATAACAATTTCTTGATTCTCTACTTTCCACCCATCTTCTCTGTTCATTCATTTTCTGCCTCATTTCACTCTAAACTTTCCAATCCTTTTGTGCCCTCCTCTGCACTCCAGTGGCTTTCTGCCTCTTCCTAACCTCTGAGCTCTTAGTACACAAATCCCTGGGGTTTCTCTCATGGAAGAGAATATCAAACACATCAAATGCATAATAGAACACAGCAGGGTTAATGGGGAACTTTCAGTCATCAGCCTTCCACCTTCCTAGCCAATTTCCTTCCTTGGCAAACCCTCCAGGCCATTGTAGCATAAAGAACAATATTCAGGAGACATCTCTGTGCTATTAACTCTTTCAGTAGTTTTTGTGGATTTTCACACAATAAAGAGATATGAGATGTTACTGGTACAAAAATAATACCTGGCAATGATAAAACTATCCAAAATGCAAATCAATTTTCTCAATTGATCATCACTAATATTAGTAGGCCAATAATTCAGCCAACATTCCTTACTGCCTTCGTCCCTCCCTTGTTTTATAAATAGAAAACAGATGATCAAAGAACTTTCTTGACCAAGAAACCATGATAGTTAAGTTGACAACAGAGCAGGAATATTGACTTCTAATATCCAGTGGCACAGTTTTTTTTACTACATCTTGCAACCTTACAACACAAGATGTTGCAGTTGATTTTTTTAAAAGGCGTGGTCAGTTCTCTCCATGTATTCATATCTCTTTGCAAAGTAACTTGCAACCCCCTCCCCCCATCATGAGATAAGACCTTAGCCCGGCACTATGGTGCATGCCCATAATCCTAGTAGCTCAGGAGGCTGAGGCAGGAAGATCAAGAATTCAAAGCCTGATTCAGCAATTTAGCAAAGTCCTAAGCAACTCAGCGAGACTCTGTCTCTAAATAAAATACAAAAATGGGCTGGGGATGTGGCTCAGTGGTTAAGCATCCCTGGGTTTAATCCCTGGTACCAAAAAAAAAAAAAAAAAAAAAAAAAGATAAGATTTGTTTCCATCTCCAGAATCTAGACTGCCTTATAACTTGTTTTGGTCAACAGAATGTGGTAAAAATGTTATTGTGTCAAATCTAAACCTAGACCACAACAGGCCTTGCCTATCTCCTAGTGGTCTTGAAACCCAAGCCAGTAGGTATGTGAACAGGACCAACAAGCCTTCTGGAGGATGAGAGAGCACAGAAGAAACCCTCTGAGTCATGCATTTCAGTCACCCTAGACCAGAAGTCCCAGCCAACTCAGCAGCTCACCACAGATGCATGAGTGAACTTAATTGAGATGAATCAAAAATGGCTCAAGTAAGCAGAACTACTCAACTAAACCACAGACTCATAACTTGAAAAAATGGTGGTCATTATTATCCACAAAATTTTGGTATAGTTTACTTTGCAGGCAAGAAAAACAGCTAATACAAATGTGGGACTAGTGTATATGTTATATGTTTACAAGTAAAGAATTTCATCTTGTATGACTTAAGATGGGAGGAAACATAGATATCTAGTGATATAGAGGTTCCATTTTAATCAAAATCTTACCAAATAGGTAAGATGACTATATGTAAAATAGAATTTAATATACAATAGGTCTTATTTATCTTTTTGTATTGGAATATGCACCACAATTGTGTTTTGCATAGATTTATGACAGTGAATACTCTATGAGAACAGAAAATTCAACGTTATTACTTCAAATATCTTGTAAATATCTCTCAAATCCAAGCTCACTTAAAATCTTACTGTGAACAAACCTTTCAAGAAGCTGGCCTTGGTTAACATTCTTCATTGTCTCCTTCCTTTATTACGTAGCCCCAAATTTCAGTAATATCAACACCCCAAATTACTCAGTGTCTCTGAAATCTCATTATACCCTCCATCAAAATATAGATCTTGGCTCAATTATCAGCTCTATTTATGCTGTATTAAGAACTGCTCAAGAGCCTGGCTTGGGAAGCTGAGGCAGGAGAATCAGGAGTTCAAAGCCAGCCTCAGCAAAGTGAGGCACTAAAAAACTCAGTGAGACCCTGACTCTAAATAAAATACAAAATAGGGTTGGGGATGTAGTGGTTAAGGGGCTTCTGAATTCAATCCTTAGTACAAAAAAAAAACCCTGCTCAAGAAAGTCATACAATAGAGTAGACTGTTTCCACTATAAATCCCCCATAATCAACCTCTAAGTATCTCTCAACTATATGTGAATTATACTACCTTTCTTATGAAGTCACCATTTATTATATTTCAAACTTTCTCTACTCAAAATTCCAATCATGTGCCATTCATTCATAGATATTTAAACATTACCTGTCCCTCTCATGAAATAATAATAATGATGATAGATTCCCTTCACCCTCCTAACATCAGTTATCCATTTAAGCAAATCAGAAACCAAGAGATCTCCTAGTCATCCCTGCTCTGACAGCCCCTACTCCTAATCTAACTTTAAATCTTAACCATTTTAACTTCTAACCATCTCTGAAATTTGTCTCCTTCTCCATCTCCACTGTCAACACCTTAGATCGTGCTGTGAGCATCCATCTCCTATACCTATGAAAATTTCCTGTATTCAAGGTGTTTACCTGAACCCATTCAATCTGTTTGAACACTACAAAATAGTTAAGCTTTTCAGAATCACTCTCATTTTTAAATCATACAATTACTTTTCATTGTTCTAAAATCTGTTTGGTCCACACACGCCCATGGTTTGTTATCACTGCTTATCACTCTAGCTTCTGTTCTTCTCCATTCTTCTGTTCACTCTGCATCCAACTTCCAACTCTGAAGATGCCACACTCCGTCCAATGCAGGAACCATGGGCTGGGGATGGAGCTCAGTGGTAAAGCACTTGCTAGCTTACCTGAGGCCCTGGGTTCAAGGTTCAATCCTTACTATACACACACACACACACACACACACACACACACACACACAAATTGCTATTCATCCTAAATAGAATATTCTCCAAGTCTTTCATGTCCCTGTCCTTAGCTTACTCAGGTCTATTAATACTTTAGATGTCAACACAGTCATCACCCTCCTCAGGGAACCTTCCCTTTCTGATCTAGATCAGGTCATTTCATTATATAATCTCAAAAGACCATGAACACTCTCTTCACATTTGTCTCTGATTGTGCAGGCACATCATATTTTGACCATTCTTCTATGTCCAGCACATTCTCCAGCACTCTATGACACACAGTTGGCACTCAAATGTTTATTGAAAGAATGAGGACGCTCATCAAAGAATAAAATAATCAATACATAAAACTCTCGTAATAATATTTGACTCCTTTGGCACTGATACCGTAATAATAATTAAGAGCTGGTTAATCTTCATGAATAGACCACATTGGACAACTGGATAGAAACCACAAAATAAGATCTGTTTCATAAGCATTGGGTTCTTTTTCTAAATAGATTTTACACATGAATGACTACATAGTCCATTTCCATTTCCTTTTGTAGATGGCAATTTAAAGACTGAAAGAAAATTGCAATCTACATTTGTTACCTGAACCTCTAACCCAGATAACAAATTCTATTGCTTCTCTCCTATTCAGAGCTCACTTTTCCAACTTATTCTACCAAGAGCTCCATTGGGAAATAATTCTAATTACTCCAAGCATTAGCTAGCATCCTTCAACAAAGGATCTGAATTTAAATAATTTGTGCACAATACCTGTGTTAGCCAATTTATATCCTTACTGAGTTACAGTGATATGTCTAGAGAGATGGATGGATGGATGGAGGGAGGGAGGGATAGATAGATAGTTAGTTACATAAAAAATGGGCATTTGTTTTTAGCAATAATCATAATGTACTAAATTTCTAAATGTCTCTTGTGGAAAAGACTTTAATATCCATTACATCTATAGTAAATATAAAGTTTAATCAAAATATGCAATATTATAAAGAGGAATATTGCCTAAAACCTTGACTTTTCCCCCCAAAAAAACATTATGAAATATGTACAAGTAAACCAAGTTGGGGGATGCCTTAAATCTTTCCTTGATAACTTTCTATGGCCCACAGGATAAAGTCCAGACTCATTAATATAAACTGTCTTTGCCCACCTCTCCAGTCTCACTCTGTGCAGTCTGTTCATAGAGGACTTCTTTCCTTGCTTTAAAAATGCTATATTCTGGTGGGGCGTTGTGGCACACACCTGTAATCCCAGTGGCTCAGGAGCTGAGGCAGGAGGATTTCAAATTCAAAGCCAGCCTCAGCAAAAGCAAGGCGCTAAGCAGCTCAGTGAGACCCTGTATCTAAACAAAATACAAAATAGGGCTGGGGATGTGGCTCAGTGGTGAGTGCCCCTGAGGTCAATCCTGGGTACCAAAATTTAAAAAGTCACATGCTGGCAGGTACAGTGGTGCACGCCTATAATCCCAGAAACTCGGGAGGTGGAGGCAAGAGGATGGCAAATTCAAGATGAGCCTCAACAATTCAGCAAAGCCCTAAGCAATTTAGTAAGATCTCAAAAATAAAAATAAAACAGGGGGCTTGGAATGTAGCTTACTGATTAGACACCCCAGCTTATTTCACTTAGCGTTATGTTTTCCAGTTCCATTCACCAGCAAATAACTTAATTCCATGCTTTTTTATGGATGAGTAAAACTCCATTATATATTTATACCCCCATTTTCTTAATCTATTCATCTAGTGATGGAGATTTGGAATAATTCTATAATTTGGCTATTGTAAATTGTGTTGGTATAAACATTGATGTACCTGTATCATTTTAGTCTGCTGATTATAGTTCTTTTGGATAAATACTAAGGAGTGGGATAGTTGGATCATATGGTGGTTCCATTCCTGGTCTTTTGAGGAATCTCCATACTGCCTTCCAAAGTGGTTGTACTTTGGTCTTTTTAGGAATCTCCATACTGCCCACCAACAAAGTATGAGTGTACCTTTGCTCTGCATCCTCACTAGCATTTATTATCTTTCATGTTCTTGATAATTGCCATTCTGACTGTGTTGAATTGAAACCTTAGGGAAGGTTTGATTTGTATTTCTCTGATTGCTGGAAACACTCAACATTTTTTCATATTTTTGTTGGTCATTTGTTTTTCTTTTGAGAATTGTCTGTTTAGTTCTTTTACCCATTTATTAGTCAGATTATTTGGGGGTTTGATGCTAAGTTTTTTGAGTTCTTTATAGATTCTGAAAATTAATCCTCTGTCAGAGGAGTAGCTGACAAAGATTTTCTTTTATTCTGAAAGATCTCTTCACACTCTTAATCATTTCCTTTGCTGTGTGGAAGCTTTTTGATTTTAGGCCATTCCACTTATTCTTGGTTTTATTTCTTGAGCCTTAGAGGTCTTATTAAGGAAATTGGTGTTGTGTGTACCACATGCTAGAGTGCTGAGTCTATGTTTTCTTCTAAGAATTGCAAAGTTTCTGGTCTAATTCCTAAATCTTTGATCCACTTTGATTTGACTTTTGTGCAGGGTAAGAGAGGGGGATCTAGTTTATTCTTCTACATATGGATCCTGGTATTTTTTTTTATATGATGTGGCCACCAAAAGCTCTTGTTTGAGACAACGCAAGAAATTTTAGAGGTGAAGTGATTGGGTTATGATACTTTTAACCTACTCAATGTATTAACCCTCTGATATGAATTAACTGAGTGGTGGCTGTAACCAGGTAGGGTGTGGCTAGAGAAAGTGGGTTACTGGAGCATAGCTTTGGAGTACACATTTTGTCCCTGATGAGGTTCCATGTCCTGAGCTGCCTTCCTCCTCCACACCTTTATGCCATAATGTTCAGTCTCACCTCAAGCCCAAAACAACACAGCCAGCCATCTAAGGACTGAGACCTCTGAAACCAGGATCTCCAAATGAACTCCTCTAAAACTGTTCTTGTCAGATCTTTTGTTCACAGTAGTAAAAAAGTTGACTAAAGTATATATCCAGTTTCCCCATCACCATTCGTTTAAAAGGCTATCTTTTCTCCAAAATATATTTTTGGTACCTCTGTCAAATATCAAATGGCTGTTATTTGTGGGTTTGCCCCTGTGTTTTCTGTTCCATTGGTCTCATGTCTATGTTGATGCCAACAGCATGCTTTTTTTGTTACTACGGCTCTGTAGCATAATTTGAGATCAGGTATTATGATGCTTCCTTCATTACCCTTCCTGATCAGGATTGCTTTGGCTATTCTAGATCTCTTATTTTTCCAAATGAATTTTAGGACTGTTTTTTTCTAGTTCTGTGAAGAATGTCATTGCTATTTTGGTGGGAATCACATTGAATCTGTGTAAAAATTTGGGGAGGATGGCCATTTTGATAATACCGATCCTGTCTATCCAAGAATGAGAGCTCTTTGCATCTTCTAAGATCTTCTTCAATTTCTTTACCGTTCTATATTTTTCATTGTAAAAGTCCTTCACATCCTTCATTAGATTAATTCCCAAGTATTTTAATTAGGTCATTGTGAATGGGATAGTTTTCCTAATTTCTTTTTCAGCAGATTCATCACTGGACTATAGAAACATGATTAATTTATGTATGTTGATCTAGTATTCTGCTATTTTGCTGAATCCATTTATGAGCTCTTGAAGTCTTCTGGTGGATGTTTTGGATCTTCTAACAGAAATAATTTGAGCTCTTCTTTTCCTATTTATATCCCTTTAATTTCCTTCCTTACCTTACTGCTCTGGCTAGGGCTTCAAAACATATATTGAAAAGGAGTATAAGAGTAGACATCCTCATGTTGTTCCTGATTTTAGAAGAAATGCTTTCAGGCTTTCTCTATTCAGAGGTGGGCTTGGGGTTTTTCATATATAACCTTTATAATGTTGACATAATGTCCTTCTATCTCTAGTTTATCTAGTGCTTTTAACATGAATGGGTGCTGGATTGTATCAAAAGCCCTTTCTGCATCTATTGAGGTGATCATGTGATTCTTGTCCTTAATTCTACTTATGTGGTGAATTACATTTACTTATTTGCATATGTTGAACCAATCTTGCATCCCTGGGGTGAAACTCACTTGATCATAATGTATTATCTTCTTGAAGTGCTTATGTTTTATATCTATGTTCATTAGTGATATTGGTCTGAAGTTTTCTCCTTGATGTGAAGCAACATCATATTGAGTATAAAATCCAACTAGTCTAAAAATGTGTAATTATACTAAACTAATTATCACCCAGGCAATAGACCACTTCATTAATGATGAATCCAAGACAAATTGCAACATCTGTAAAGTTGTGAACAAAAGCTTATGAGTAAGACCTTTCATAACTCAGGGTAATCTTGTGTACAAATGTAAAAGCAACTGTAAGGTGGCTGATATTCTTTTTAACACATTGACCTAAATACAAAAAAAAAAAAAAAAAATCATGGAGAGCACATGAAGAAATGTATGTATNAATACAAAAAAAAAAAAAAATCATGGTGAAAACTAGTATCCTTAGGAAAAATGCACTCTAGAAAAATGATAGCAAAGTCCATATCTATGTCTGCAATTCTGACCACTTAGACATTCTGCTTCCCAAGACTCCCATAAGCCCTGCTTTTCATCAGTAGACTCAAAAGGGTAGAAGACAGGAGTCACTGGTTATCAGTATAGCAATATCAGGCACCATGTTATGTGGGAGTTGACCTCTTAGCAGTCTATTTAACAGTCCACAGAACTATGCTCCTTGAGTCCCATCTTTTCGGGGAGAATTCCAATGTGAGAAAGAGACTAAAGCCAATATGACTTAAAAGCCTTAAGAACTAAAATTGTACACCTCCCGCCCTGCTTTGTCTCAGCCTGAACATGGAGAACTGAAATCATCCCTTATTGTCTACATCAACATGACTTGATGCTACTCTGTTTTTTCCCTTACAATGATTTTATTTTTCTAGAACTTTCCTTCTCACATTCTGGTCTGATTTTTCATTACCTTTCATTCCCAGAACTTGTCAAAATCCATTAACTCTTTGGTGGAAAATATCAGCAGAAAGCTTATACTAAAAGATTCTTTGAATGTTTTGGCTTCAAAATCCTTACCTTGTGACAGGGTCTGTAATCCAGTGACCATAGAACGTGTTTAGCATGCATGACGCTTTGAATTCAATCCCCAGCACCAAAAAAATAAAGAAATAAATTTAAATAATCCTCACCCTGCTGTTTCCACCAATCATGGACCATTATACCATGAACCTTACCCAATCCTAATAAAGTCCACTCCCTCAACCTCTCCCTTCCTTTTAAAGACCACTTGCATGTCTCCATACATTCTGTTCCTGTTTTTCTGCTTGGAGGCATTGCCAAACCTTTTTGAGGTAGTGTTCTTCCTTACTTTGGTAAGCAATAAATTCAACTCAGCTTCGTCTTATTAACAGGTCTCATTGATTATGTTTAGAGGTGCGGCTTTTGAAAAACTCATGCCAAAATATTCCACCTAATCCAATATCTTGAGTGACAATAAATCACTATAGTACAGGCATAAGTTTCAGAGTGCCACATGGGATATGCTCAGACATCAGTCAAAGAACTTTAAGCTTTGGTACCCTCCATCAGATTATGTATAGTCCAGTAAAAGTTCCTTGCCATCCAGATACAACTTACCGATGAGGGATCTTCTTTTAACCTGAATGATATTGCCCACAAACATAGATGGTATACATCCTTCATCAGTTCCCAGGGTGATAAAGGAAAAAAATTTGACCAAATGTCAAATTCACATGCAGAGATGAAAATGGTTTATTAACCTTTTACCAATGATGTATATAATAAGATGAAGAAATCCAATACAAAGATAAACATATTTCCATGAGTTTTCATGTGTTTATGTGAAAGAAGTAATATCACAGAATAAAATAAAACCTTATAATAAGGGCAAATGGAATAGGGATGAACTCCACCAGAACTTGCTTTCACAACACAGTAACATTACTATGACTTCCAAACATGAAGATAATTACTACACACACACACACACACACACACACACAAACTTACAGCTAAGATCAGTTAAAGGAAAATATTTTAGACAGTTAAAGCATACAGACTTCATGTATATTTCAACCTTCTTTGCCTTTTTATATTAAAATCACTCCCTGATGCTTAATAGGAAGCATTCATCATGAATGAAGATCAGTACAGACAAAAGTTTCTTCTTATGTAAACAAAAAAATCAAATAAAGGAGCCTGATTGCTCTCCTTATTGCTTGTTATTTCCTATTCTCTCAGAGCTAATTCCCTCAGTTAGGCAGTCTGCTTTGTCTCAGTGGAAAATTCGTACAAAGGAATATGGTTCTGCAACATTGCTACATTTTTCAAACATAAGAAGAATGTCTATCATTAAATCTGTGTATTACCCAATGCTAATAACATCCTCTACCACCAATCCCCACCAGGAATAGAATTTAGAGACTGAGATCATAACTACCATATTTCAATTTGGAATCTGAGTCTTATTCTTGCCCAAACCTTTTCACCTTCTCAACCTTCACTCTGACCCCCTCTTCTGTTAATACCAGTAATAGTTTATAAGCAAGTTTTTCCCTCAAACTAGAAGGTAGGTACATTTCCATCCAGAGACTATATCTTGATCCACATTTATTTCTTCACAGTAGGAATTTACAATGGGCATTCCTAGTGGGAAGCCCCTGCATAGGGATCTAAATCCTAGGGTGAATACTAAACATATATGAAAAGATGGCAGAGCAACCCATATAACTAGAATATTTCTTACATATGAGCATAAAAGTATGTATGGGAAGGAACTTATGAGAGATGTGAGCAGTCCTCTTATCCATGAGAAGTTAGGAGTACAGCTAAGGTTAGGCTATTAAAGATCTCCTTCTGGTCCTGTCTTTCCCATTATTTACAAGAAGTACGTATATTTTGGAGACTTTGATAAGCCTTAATGGCCTCATTCACTTCAACAGAAATATTCATAGAATGGCAATTGAGTGCTAGGCATTATGGTAGGTACTGCAAAAAAAAAAAAAAAAAGATGAGTTAGAAAGACAGGAGTCTGACTTGTGGAAGCATAATGTCTGCCTTTGATACAGTGCCTAACCTTCAGTTGCCTAAAGATCTCTGTTGGATTTCAATTCTTTAGTAGAAGTAAAGGATGAAAGAAGTATGAGTAAACCACTAATCTAATACTCAATAAAATTTAATTTTTAAAATTATTACAAAAATCACTATGCTTATTTTAAAAAGAACAGAAATCATGCAATGCCTGCTTTCAGTTAAATCAGAAATCAATAACAGAATCCCTGGGAAAGTCTTCAACATTTAGAGGTTAAATAACATGCTTCTAAATGACACATTAGTCAAACAAAAAAATCTTGGGAAATTAAAAATATTCTGAACAATATGAAATTAAAATATAACTTAACAAAATTTGTGCTATAGTGAACGCAATGCTTGGAGAACATTTTGTAGTTTTTGAATGTACATACTGGAAAAGAAGAAAGATATTATATCAATTACTTAAACTTTCACCTTAGCAAGAAATAGAAGAGCAAATTAAATCCCAAAGTAGAATAAAACAAATAATAAAAATTGGAAAATAAATCAATAAATCTGAAAATGGGAAGTCAATAAAAAGTCAACAAAATTAATACAATTTGAAAAACTAATACAATTTTGAAAAAAAATACAATTTATCTACCTTTAGCTGAGCTAAGAAAAATAGAGAAGACACAAATTACTGATGTCAGAAATTAAAGAGAAGAATACCACTATGTAACTGAAAATCTTATGGATATTAACATGATAACTAAGGAATATTTTGAACCGCTATATACTGACAAATTTGATGACCTAATGAAATGTATTAACTCCTTGAAAGAAACATCTGCTAAAAATCAAATAAAAATAAACAATCTAAATAGGACTTCATCTATTGAATAAATTGAGTCAATAATAACCTTTCAAAACAGAAAACATCAGGCCTAGATAAGTTCAGTGAATTCTCCCACACATTTAAGGAAGAAATGATAGGAATTCTCTACAATCGCTTCCAGAAGGTAGGAACAAAGAGAAAACTTACTAACTCATTTCATGAGACCAGCGTTAGCTTAATACCAAAGCCAAAGATATTACTGAAAAAAAAAATACTACAGACTAATCTCTCTCATAAACACAGATGCTAAATTTTCAACAATATATTAGAAAACAGAACAAAACAATGTACAAAAAAAATTACACACCATGACCAGGAATTCAAGATTGGCTCAACATTTGCAAATCAAATAATCAAGAAGCTAAAGAAGAAAAATTGCATGATCATATCAATATATGTTAGAAAAGCTTTGGACAAAATTCAATACCTATTCATGATAAAATTTCTTAGAAAAATAATAATGGAGAGAAATTTCAACTTGACAAAGAATATATACCAGAAAACCTATATTAAACATCCCACTTAATAGTGAGAAAATTAAAAGCTTTCCCACTAAGATCAAAAAAGAGGCAAGGATGTTTTCCTCCCACCACTTTTCTTCAATATCATAATGGAAATTCGCTAATTCAATAAGTAAAGAAGAGGAAATAACAGATACCCTATGTGGACAGTAAAAAATAAAATGATATTCATTCAACAATGACATGATTCACAATATAGACATGAGCTGGTAAATAAAAAAAGGAGTAAGTGCCTATAATCCTAATTCTAATGACTCAGGAGGATCATAAGTTCAAGGCCCCCATCAGCAACTAAATGAGGTGCTAAGCAACTTGGTGAAACCCTGTCTCAAAATTTAAAAAAATAATAATAATTTTAAAAAAGACAATTGCCTTCCTACATACCAGCAATGCACAAGGGGAATTTAAACACTAACACAATTTGTTAGCACTCCCCAAAATGAAAAATCAAAATATAAACCTAACAAAATGTGTACAAGATCTATATGACAAAAAAATCCACAAAATTCTGATGAAAGCTATCAAAAATAAATAAATAGATATTCCATGTTCACAGATAACAAGATTCAATATTGTCAAGGTGTCAGTTTCTCTGAATTTGAACTATAAATCCAACAAAGTTTCAATTCAAACCCTAGCAAGTTAGATAATGGATGTTAACAAACTGAATCTAAAATCTATATGAAGGGGCAAAAATATCAGAATAGCCAATACAACACTGAATGAGAACAACTTTAGAGGACTGGCTGATGCTACCTGATTGAAACTTACTGTAAAGTTATAGCAATGAAGACACAATGGTATCAGTGATGGATTAATTAACAAATTAATTTAATTAACAATTAATTAACACACTAATTAACAAATCGATGAATCAGCAGAATAGAGAACCTAGAAATAGAGGAACATAAATATAGTCAACTGATTTTTCACAAAGGAGCAAAGCAACACAAGTGAGCAAATATCATCCTTCAACAAACAGCAATGGAACTGGATATCCACATGCAAAATAAAAAAAAAATGCATCTAGAAACAGACTTTTTACCTTCCACAAAAAAAAAATATCTCAAAATGGATCACATACTTTATGAAAACACAAAAATATAAAACTTTTAGTCCATTTTCTGTTTCTAACATAATACTATAGCCACATTATAAAGAAAAGAAAATTACTTGGGGCCCATGGTTCTGGCCAAAGAACCACATCTGATGGTGACCCTCTTGATGGTAGAGTCCAGGGGCAGTGCAGGTACCACATGAGCCAGGGAGCACATGAAAGAAAATCAAATTGATTTTCATAGAAGACCCATTCCAGAGTTTACCCACCACAGTCTATTAATCCAGTCATCACACATAAATGGATTAACCCACTCATGGGGACAGAGCTCTCTAATCACTTCTAAAATGTCACACCTGGATATACCTCTGAAGACCTCATAATGGGGATTAAATTTCAAAATGAGTTTCATGGGAGACAACATATTCTTAACCATAGTAATAAAAGAAATCTAGGTGATTTGGTTATAATGAACACTTTTTAGATGTAATACCAAAGGCACAATCCATGAAAGAAATAGTTGATAAGCTGAACTTCATTAAAATTAAGCATTCTGATTTGTGAAAGACATTGTCAAGACATGCCATAGGCTGGTAGAAAATATTTATAAAAGACATATCTGATATATAGCTGTTATCCCAAATACACAAAGAACACTTAAAATTCAACAATGAGAAGATAAACAACCTAACCAATGAATGCATGAAAGATCCAGAAAGATATCTCACCCAAGAATATATTCAGATAACAAATGAGCATAGGAAAAAATGTTCAATATCATTATATTATTAGAGAATTACAAATTAAAATGATATTCCACAACAGATCTATTAGAATGGCCAAAATCCAAAACACTATCAAATGCTGGCAACGGATGTGAACAACAGAAACTCTCAGGCATTAATGATGGAAATGCTAAATGGTTCAGCCTGTTTGAAAGACAGTTTGGCAGTTTCTTACAAAGCTAAACACATTCTTACCATATGATACAGCAATCATGTTCCTTCATATTTACCCAAATGTGCTGAAAACTTATATCCACATATAAATCCTCACACTAATGTTTATAGCAGCTTTATTCATAATTGACAAAACTTGGAAGCACCCAAGATGTCTTTCAGTAGGTGAATGAATAAATAAATCATGGTACATCAAACAATGATTTATTATTCAGCACTGAAAAGAATGAGCTAACAAAACTTGAAAAGACATGGAGCAACCATAGATGCATAGTACTAGGTAAAAGAAGCCAATATGAAAAGCCTCCAAACTATCTGATTCCAACTATGTGACACCTGGGAAAGGAGACAGAGAAGCAATGGTTACTTGGGGTTAGCAGGGAAGGACTGATGATAAGCAGAGCACACAGGAGTTTTAGGGAAGTGAAATTATAATCTGATAATTCAACAGTGAATACCTGTCTTCATACATTGTCAAAATTCAGCACATGCACAAAACAAAGGGTGAACTGTCACCTTCGGGTTATGATGATGTATCCATATAGGTTCATCAGTTGTAACAAATGTACTATTCTGGTGTGGGATTTTGATAGCAGGTCAATCTGTATATGCAGGTATGTGAGGGGTATATGGGAAATCCCTGTATCTTCCCCTTGATTTTTCTGTCAACCTAAAACTGCTCTGAAAGTCTATTTTAAAATGCTTCATGCTCTTTATAGAGTTGAAGAAGATTGTATAGAACTGAATGTTGACATGGCTTCATCATGTAGGGAACAGTAAAAAGAGAAATCAACCAATTCCAAGGAGGACTGAACAGTGTTACAGTTTGAATGTGTTTGTCTCCCACAAAACTCCTGATGACACTTAATCCCCAATGCAACAGTATCAGGAAATATGACCTGATAGAGGTGTTTAGGTCACAAGAGCTCCATCCTCACAGATGGATTCACGTCCCTATAAAAAGGTTCACTTTCCCGCCCTCTGCTATGTGAGAACTCTGTGAGAAGCCCCTCACCAGCTCCCTGATCTTGTACTTCCAGCCCTGAGAGTATAAGAAATGGATTTCTGTTTTTTATAAATGACCCAGTCTGTGATATTTTGTTCCAGCAGTACACAGCAGACTAAGAGAGTAAGATTAAGGCTAGAAAAATTAAACAGAAAAATTATGTAATTCCCACCTATACCACCCAAACATTATTTAGATTTCAATTTTAAAAGCAATGGTTTTAAATAATGATTCCAATCTACTACTTTTGGTAAAAGGTCTGAGAAGGCAAAAAGGACAAAAAGAGATTCTAGGCTGACAAGAGTCACTAAAATCTACAAGCATAATTAGTCTTTCTGACTTCTAATTCTCATTTTGGTGACTAGAGATGAAATTATAACATAAACATATAAAATGAAATATACACGTGACAGCTTGACAAGGATAATTCATGAAAAAAATATAATCTATAAATTGCTTCCTAAAAGCTTTTCAAAAATTAAAAATATTTATATACTTCCACTTGGAAATTTCTGGTTCATTCTTTTTTTTCTTGCTGAATCAACACACAAGAGATCTTTTTCCCAATTTCATTTTGTTCTGACCTAGTTTACCTTGTTTATCAGGTAGTAACAGCACTCCTCATCATCTAAATTCCCTGTGTATCAGGTTTCCTACACCCTCTATGCTGACCAATGTATTCTCTGAAGCTGACCCATCATCCTTTCATGTTCCATGACTCAGCTACCCTTAAGCTCCCAGAAATCAAGCTCCCTACACCTTCTAAAGTCGATACAATGCCTGCTCCAAAAAGCTCAGTTCTATTTGGATTCTTAGTGAGAGCATCTTTTCCCTCTGTTTATTTTTTCTAGGAAACTTGTATTCCTTCTTTTCAGACAGAAGGCTTTCTCTAATAAACCCTGTCTTTCCTGCCTCATGGTTGACTTTTTAAAAAATCACATAGCCAGTTCATGAATTCCTAAAAATCAAATTACCTTCAGAGAGTACATTGATGGTCTTGAAAATAAAGAGCATTATTAGGTCCTCTCAGTCATTCTGCACACCAGCAGCTTAGAGGATTAAATTGCAATTTTCAGACTCATATGCTCTCTTACTCCCAAGTCACCACTAGCGCAGTTCATTATGTTTAAGTTCCATTTTATTTTTGTGACATTGTACAATTTACCAAAACCTTGCTAACACCAGATTGCTTCCTGTCAGTGAGTCTCTAGGATGTACGCAGTACAATGAAGACATACCAAGGAGATAGAAGATGCATTCTTCTCCACCACAGAATTTGTAAAGCAGTTATATAAATGAAATTATTAGAAATGAGATAATAATATCCCATCAGACTGACAGAAATCCATATTTCATTAATGCCTCTTTTCCAATTTATTTCTTGTAACCATCTTGTGATATAAAAGACAAGCATTCCTTTTCCTTCTTCACAATATGGAAACTGAGAAAGAGAAACCATCCCAAAGTCTCACCACAAAACATGCCCTTGAAAAAGCTAAGACCCCAGATCATCCACCATCTGCTACAGTGCTTTTGAACAACAAAGCAAAATAATGTTAACTATATTAATTGTATGCATGTCCATGAGTGAAGATGAAAAATGGTGAAGATATTAATTACAGCTACTTAAGAATGATGCAGGAAGGCTACTGGAATGCTAACCTGGATGCTACCTAATGGATACTAATGAGCCAATCTACAGAATCTAAACCAGAAAAACAGCCAAGAATGCAACTGAATATAGTATGAACAAAGAATCTGATAAACATGCAGGTAAAACTAGATGGATATTGACAACTTTCTTGCTGTACCAAGCTAATATTTTAAATTTGACTACTTTTAACCCTTTCCAGAGGGTAAATTTGAAAGAATCAAACATAGCTTTAAAAACTGGATGCAGAAAAAATCTAAAATTACAACATGAACTACTTATGATTCCTTTTCCACAATTTTTAAACCAACAATTATATCTATTGTATCAGAATATGTCTCTTGGAGAAATCAATTTTAATACCATTAGAGTTGACTGAATGTAGAAGTTTTATGGAAAACTCACCAAAGAAAATTTTGATCTACCTCCCAACACACAGAGAATAACAAGAGCAATAACAGTGTAGCAGAAAATCTTTCAACTGAGCAGTCTAACATGGACATAGTAGAGTCTTCAGCAAAATTAATTTAGTAAGATTATCATTATGAAAGCATTTTAATAATAAAGATATTCTGTATTGACTCATAGTCCATATTGAGATTATATTCTAGACTGAAATTATTGGTTGAACCCTAATAGCTTGGTACACCAACTTACAAATAATCCACTCTGTTTTAAAATAAATTATTCATTGAAATTCTGAGTGATTATAGATATGGCTTTGTTTTCTTAAACTTACAATCCTCCAGTCTCAACTTTCTGATATACAGATTTTTTAACATGGAAAATGTTCACAATATACTGATAAATCACTCACTTTTAAGTTAGAGGTTAAGAAACTATAAATGAAGTAGTCTTTTAAGATACTGTATATTTTAAGTACTTCTAATTGCTGTGACAACACTAAAGGAGCAGACCCTTCAAGGAGACCAGACATCAGAAGTCTCCAATAAGTTTCTACCCACAAAAGTATTCTGATAAAACTTCAAACAAAAGCAGAAACCAAAATGGCAAAAATTCAAGAACTGCTCTCCCATGAAAATTTTCTCATCTTTATGTTAAATCCAGCACTGATACCATATGTATCTGGAGAGGATAAGTCAGTAAGACCTATGGATGCACAGAGTTTTAAAATGCTGCAGTTTTTTTTTTTGTTTTTTGTTTTTTGTTTTTTTTAATGTACATACATCGATTTTTGGGTTGTTTTTGTACCAGGAATTGAACCTAGGGGCACTTAACCATTAAGCTACATCCCCAGCCCTATTTTGTATTTTATTTAGAAACAGGGTCTCATTGAGTTGCTGAGCACCTCACTGTTGCTGAGGCTGGCTTTGAACTTGCAATCCTCCTGCCTCAGCCTCCTGAGCTGCTGGGATAATAGGGGTGCACATCCACACCTGGCTATATACATCATCTTTTAACCCACTGTCTGATTTGTGAACTATATTTTATTCCAAATGCTACCATTCTGCTTCTCTCCCCACCTCCTCCAACCCCAAGCTCCAGACACAGCCACAGTGGATGAAAACCAAAGGTAACTTAGAGCAAGGTAACCTATAGGATGAAGATTGAAAGTGAGGACTTAAAAGAAGTTTGTCAGTGGAATTCTTTTATCTTGATTTTTTTCTGAAACTTATGATTCACTAAATAAATAAAACCAAAACACTTACCTCATCCACATTTTCAAAGGCATTGATGATGTCATAAGGTAAACAAGACAGCAGATCGATCACAAACCAAGTTTTCAGATAGTTCATCCTTATGAGCTTAGGGTCAGAAATGACCTCGCCACCGGGCCCCACAAAAGTTGTGTGGAAATTTAATACAATATCAACCAGAAAAATAACGTCCACCACACTGTCCAGTACCAGCCAGGCTATGTTGTTCTGCTTCGTTTTGAAAGAAACGTTGTAAGGAACCATAATGGCGGTGTAAAAGGTAAGAATTAAAATCACCCAGTCCCAAGTAGTTTTAAAAGCACAATAGTGTAAAATAATATGTGGTGGCGTCTTTGGCGCTTCTTGTTTATACTGAGGAAGGATATCTGATCCCAGCTGAAGGACCTAAAAGGGAGAAAATGCATATGTGAATTAACTGGATGTCTCTGCACAATTCATACTGAATTCAAACATACAGACAATCAAATCACCACCTATTGGTCACCACTCTGGGTTTTAAGGACAGTCATGCTCCATAATTTCATCTTCCTCTTCTGAGTTGTCCTAAAGTTTGTTCAATAGAAATCATTCCAAGTCCAATCTCTCTACAAAAGTGGATCTGTCTGCTGTTCCATCTGTCCTACTCTCCAGTAGCCAAGACTAATCCCCAACATTACTGGATTATATTCCTGGGAGTATTGCCTTCACACCCACTCTGTGAGCCAGCCTGGAATTGTATGGCTCTCACTGACTGTCCAACAGCTATTTGTGTGACTCACTATTATCCATTCTTCGCACATATTTAGCACCCGAGGAAAATACATGTTCAGTTCTGATAGCCTCAGAACCCCAGGGCACTGCTGGTGATCTTGCTGCTGAGCGGCACTCAGCAAGGGCCCTGATGATTAGCAGCAGTATAATGTGTTGTGTTACACCCTATTTTGTTTTGTTTTTCCTTTTTTTCCCTTAAACCAGCACTTTAAAAATGTTGTCTCTATAGTCAGATGCAAGTTCCCTTTAGCAAAAAAAAATAATAATAATAATACTTAAATACTCAGATTTGCTCCTCCCTACCTTTTTGACAAATGGAAAAATTTCATATATATGAATCTGGATTTACTCTGATTAAAAGAAGAAACAAAGAGCAAAAGCAGATGAAAGAGCAAGATGATAGGTTTGGGCACCCTTAGCCAAAGCTAACAAATATAGGACTTAGTGTTGGTTTCTTGAACCTGGAACATGGAAATTGCAATAAGGAGTTAAAGGCAGATCAAAAACCTTTGCTTCCTGCCATCAATGAAGCAAAGGACAGTGTATGTGTTAAAGAGTTTGGTATGAGAAAATTTGTGAAATAATGTTTCCAACAGACTTTGTTCATCTTATTCAGCCAATTATTCAGTGTCTGTAGAACTAATGGAAACCAAGAGGTATTGAGTCCAAATTTTCAAATAATAAAATCATAAATGCATTAAAATTTAAATGTAGGAATAGATATAAACAAAAATACTCATTAGCATGTAACTCTATGGTTTCTATTCCACAAAGCAAAACAAATGCAGAAGCATCTTTTGAAACTTGGGAGAGTGCTCTAGTTTCTCTCATACATAGAACTTACATAACTGAAAACCATATAACATCCATTCTAACTATTTTCATTGTGAAAAACACCACTGGTATTCTCGTCAGTTGTGCATAATAATTGTTATTTGGGGTTGGAAGATTAGAAGAACTGTTTTTAAGGATGGTTCGTGTTTTTACCTACATTTTCAGTACCCCAGGCATATTTTTCCCATAAGATCTTAAATTACTCACAGCAAATTATCCTCCCAGGAATGTAAGCCTCATGTTGAGTTGGACTATTATACATAAAGAATCATACATAATCACAGCCTTCTCTTTCACCTTTCAACCACTGATATATCAGCTCCAATTTCACTGTGTGAAACGTGAAAATTTCCTTCACAGTCAATATTAGTATTTTACCAGCTGCATCTCCACAGACTATAGTCTGAGCACACAGAAATCAGAGTTGGAAAATAAGAACAAACTCAGCACCAGAGGACACTACCACCTCCCTGGGCACTGGGCCTTCTTGCTTTCCTGGATCCCATTTTCCCATTAAAAAATAAATTAAAGTTATATTTTATAACTACAGTGGTTTACAGGAATATACTAAAAATCATATATTCAACTTTTTACCTAAATGTTCATCTTTAGTTCTGTTGCTAATAGAAATCAAAACATTTTGTGAGTTCCTAAAAGTATTATGGGCCCTACTAGATACTGTGCCTATTATGTTGATGAATAAGCACCTGGAGACATATAAACCTTCTCCTGTGGAGACAGAAGGGGATCATCTCCGGTTCAGTGTGTCTAAGTCTGGCTACACATAAGAATCAGGTAAGGATGTTTCAGAAAGTGCAACAGGGGTTCACAACTAGACCCCACTCCAAAGAATGACTCAATTTGGTCTTGGGTAGGTTCTCAGAGAATCTATATTTTCAAAACCTTTCTAGGTGATGACAAGGTACAGCTCAAGGTAAAATCTCTGTGTTTCTTTAGACATTCCCGACCCAGTCCTTCAGACAGTGACTATAGCAAATGTAAACTGTTGCCCAAATGCTAAAGGGAGAGAAGGATGGGGAGGACAAAGAGGAGGAGTAAGGGGTTAAAGAGATACAGGAGGAGGAGAAGGACAACAACAACAAAACAAAGGTTTTGATCATCCTCATGTGCAAACCACTACTTGAATCGTAGCTGAGTCGCTGGCTCTTCCAGCAGAGCAGAGCAGTAACAACTCTTCCTCTTCATTTTTATTTCATTTGCACTTTCACAAGAAATAAGCCCTGGGGTTGGGGAGGGGGTGGTGAAATCACATTTACTGACGTATTTCTATACCAACACAGATACATTCTTCCTCTCCGAGGCCCTGGGAGTGTGGACTTCCAGGATTCAGGCTCTATCAAGGCAGGGGTGAAGTGCCATTCGCCCCAGGCAGCACACATGTGAACCAAGGGAAGGCAATCAGCAGGATGTCCTGCAGGTGGGAAATTATTAACTGCTTACATAGAGTCTGGAATCTCTGAAACTCCTACCTTCAGAGATCAGGTGGAATTGAGATCAGATTTACTTGTCTTGGGAAAAGGAAAGAAGCCTGAAATTACTTTGAGTCTAATTGGAAAAGCAACATTCTTGTGCTTCATTGGTATTTTTTCAGGATCTGTGTTTGGAACTCTAAGACCACATACGGCAGACCACAGATTAAATCTCTATTGAAAACCTTGTTATTCCGGTGTGTTCTCTAAACCCAAGCCTAAAACCTGACAGAAAGCAATTTTGTAACAGAACTAATTTATGAATTAGGGATGACCAATTGAAAGTACTAATATCAAAAGGCAAAACAAATAAAAATCAGATGGGAAGAAATAGGAATGAAAGTTTTGTCTCAAAAGTAAAAAATAAAGATGATGAGATCTCAAGGGAAAGAAACTTTCTACTCAAGGTAGGTTTTTAAAAATAATCCCCTATCTCTTGTTCTTGTCCTGCTGTGTAACAGAGAAAAAAAAATCTTTGAATGAAATGTAGTTAAGATTCAGAAGAATCATGACCATGACATTGAAGAGTCAAACACTCTTCCTCCTCAGCCTAATTTCTAGAAAAAAGTGGACAACTCAAGGCAAAAGAAGAGGTAGCTTCAAAACCAAGCAGTACTTACAAACAGGCGTTATTTAAAAAGAAGTTGCATATAATTGCTTTAAATTTTGTGCTAATTGAATATCATCTTTTTAAATATTACGGATATTAATAAACATTTCATTATGTTATGCCTTACTTTAGTTTTAAAAAACATGTCTGTACCTCAAAGTATTAAAGTTACCCCAAGCTAACAGTGTTATTTAGAGCAGAAGACTATAATGAGTCTTTTAGTTAGCCATGGGCTAACAAAAACTGCACAGCTCTCTAAATTCTGGGAACATGTTTTACTTCCTAACCCTCTACAAACCAGATTTCATACTAACAACTAGATGAGAGAGTTGCCCTGGAGAGCTTCAGCTACTTTCTCTGGCAGAGGAAATTGATAAACATATGAATTTGACTTTATCTTTCTACTCTTTATGGTAGGTTACCTGAGTGCCTTCTACATGCTCAGCATAGCTTTGATACAGCAATTAGCATCTCAGCTCTTTCATACCAGTAAAATAAGTGATAATTACAAAAGACATCAGACAGGAAAGCTGTTAGCTGCCTGGGAGTCCTATCTTCATCCCTTTTCTGTCTGGTCTTCACACAATCTCTCAGGGTGACACTGTCTCATCCTATGGCTTTAAATACATGTCTATCAGGATGACAGCAAAGTCTACAACTCAAACCCAAATATCCCTCCAGAGCGCCAGACCCATACATCCCACTGCCCTTTAGGCACCTCCACTTAGATTTCCAACAGGAACTTCACACTTAACATGTCCAAAACCATCCTCGTTATTGCTTCCAAACCTTCTCTTCCTTCTTTTTGCATTTCTCATTTCATTAACCAACAGCTCTGTCTACCCAGAAGTCCTTGACTCATCCCCTTGTTTCACACTCAGTTCTACTCTATCTACAGATGTGTTGGGCCGAGAATGTAGCTCAGTGGTCGAGTGTGTGCCTAGCAAGCATGGGGCCCTGGGTTCAATCCCCCAGACCAAAAGAAAAAGGATGTTTTATTTGTCTGCAATCTGCCCACTTCTGCTACTACTACCTTGCTTAGGGTCATGTTCATCCTAGTTAATTTACCACTAGGACTTTACTACTGAAACTGCTTTCCCTGCATTCTCACCCTCCACAGAACCCGTAGGTCAAGAAAGGGATCTTAAACACTTTCGTACCTTGGATTCCTTAGGCAAGCTGGTAAAAGCTATGAAAGTTCTTAAATTACTATTTGTTAGAATGTTTTTAAATAAGTACAACAAAAGCATGGGATTACAAAAGTAGACAGTTGGGAGCAATCTCCATTTGAGAAATTTTTCTGAGGCACCTATGAGATCTTGTCATTTTCCTGGCATGAGACACCCACAGCCATCATGTTACTATACACCACCCTAAATAACCCTCCCTTCCCTACATGAATTGGACCACTGAAGTCATCATAGTCAAAGCTCTCAGACTTCCTCAGCTCATGCTGACCTCCCTCCTCTACTTGCCTAGTACATACATTTTTCCTTCAATGTTTACTCAGCCAAGGTGTCACCTCACTCAGGTCCCACATCTCCTCTAGCGTCCCACATCTGGGTTAATGCTACCACATGCACTCCTGCTGTTTGTCATGGGCTTTTTTACATTGTGTTATCAGTCTACTCTGCTATCTCTTTACCTCTTTGATGACTGGGCCCACACCTTATTTATCTTCACATCCTTTTCAGAGAGCCACATCCAGAGCAAACTCTCAATAATCATTTGATACCGTTGGTGGGATAAAGGAATCCGTTATCCCATTTGCTCAAAAGAAACTACACACTCCACAGGCATCAATCACTGAATGTACCAAACTACAATCCCATTTCAAAAGCTGAAGAGAATAAAAAGAAATATTTGGAATTTCTACACTTGTGCAAAAGAAAAACTAAGTACCAGGTAAGTATTTATAATTTAATAGCCAGAAATAGTTCTACTGAGTCATGTGGGGGAAGACAAGACAACGTACCAACACCACCACCTTGGGAAGCCCAGTCAGTTTCACACTTACTTCAGCTAATCGTGAATGCTTGTGGACCACCTCTGTTTTATTCATTGGTGTAAGCTGCTGCAAAACACTTCGGCTATTTGTCAAAGCCCTTGTCAATCGGGCAAATTTTGTCCAACCTTAAAAAATAAGAAAAAAAAGGTGTCAGTTTTTCATTCATAATTAATAAGGAATCCAATGCTCTTGGTAACATTCAAAGAGTCTCACAACCATATAACACCAGAACAAACGAAAAATATCAATATAATGCTTTTTATTGACCTGGACACCAAACAACTTATACTTGAAGTGGGTCTACAAGGTAATGAGCAACTTTTATGTGTGACTTTTGTGTTCTACTCATGTCTATCAGATATCCAAGGTAGAGAGCAGTTCGCGAAATTCTGTGCTCCCACTTTCATTGTGTGGATTTGTTGCTGGAAAATCGGTGCCTATTTCCAGTTCTCAGCATTTCCCAGTACTCCCTGCATCTAGGAACTAGGTACATATTCCAAGTTCTCACCAGTGGAATGTAAACAGAGATGACGTGTGTCACATCCATGTCACAACTTAAGAAGCAAATGTGGCTTCTGCACACTTTCTCCTCCTTATGCCAGCTGCATGCAAATGATAAGGCCCTCGGAGATGGCAAAGTCACTGAATCACTGCATGGGAGAATGCCATATGCCAGCCAGGATCACTTGACTTGGACTGATACAAAGAAGAAAAACACTTCTTCTGTGTCAAATCAACCATTTTTTTCTTTTATTAACACTAATACAGTATTATTGTTATTTTATAGCAGCTAATAGTACCCTAATAAAAATGGTCCTACATATATTTGTGTGCACATAAACACACGTAAGTAGAAAAAGACCAATATTAACAAATCTCACTTATTATGCTTCATATTGCATATTTCCATTGTCCTTGTAACAGCAAAATGTTATTTCTCTCTTAAGAACGGCAGTGATATCTAAAAATTATGTTTGAAATATGTAGAATTCTAATAATGCTTTCTGAAAGAGCAGTAGCTTCTGGGAGAAAGAAATGTGAATTTAATGGGAAAGAAATTTCATCTGGGGCCTCAAATTGCCATTATTAAAATCATTAATTCCAAAGAATGTCAATGAGATGCAAACAAACAGAATAAAACCAACCATACCCTGAACCTGCCTCAACTATTCCTCCTCTGGAATCCAGTAGCTCTCATCTACTAAATATCTCATTAAAACTATTTGGTAACTTCTATGGTATTACCTATTGTTGAGACATTTGCCAAACAACTTAAAAATGAAAGACTCCTATGGGTCTAAAGGAAAGTTTTTAAAGGCATTATAAAATTCAGACGTGATAAAAGGTTAAGGAAGAAATTCTGGGAGTACACCAACCTAAAGTTACATTATACTTTACTACTATCCTTTATGCTGATTCTGATTTCATTTCTACTTTGAATTGCTCCCACCAATTCAGCTCCTTCTATGTATTTAATAATTAGGTTGGGAAAGAAGTAAACTATCACCAGTGATGGACAGGCCTGCTTTCTTCTTCCTGATGGACCTCATCCGAGTGACTAGAATCAAAAAAAAAGTTAAGTTTTGGAATTATATATAGCCCTAAAGCTCACTCTGTACAATGTGAAAGAGACACAAAGGGCACCAGATGCCACTGGCTCTCTAAAAACTCAATATCCATATAAAAACATGTAATCTCTCTCACCAACACAGACGATTCTTCTCTTTGTCAGACCTAGGTGTCTATTTGCCATTGGCTGCCTCTTACTAAGATGCTCTACAGATGTCTGACATTCAACATGTCCAAAATTCACCTCATCACCATCTTGTCCCCCAGCCCCAACTCCTCATCATTCACGCATTCCTGATCTTCATCTATTGCCTCGTGATATTTCAAATTGCATAAATCAGAAACTTGAAATTCACCATCCTCTTTTCACTATTTCCTACACACACACACACACACACACACACACACACGCAATCACTTCTAAGCCTTATAGATTATAATTTGTCAATAAATATATCTCAAATCTATTCCCTCCATCCTTATTATGTCACACAATACATCATCTTTTATCTGAGTTAGGTGGCAAGGTCCACATCCACACTGCTGACTCACAAAGTTCTTCCTAAAGCACAAACCTGACCATCCAATTCTCCTATTTCAACCCTTTAGCAGCAGTCTGAAGCTCCTAGGATAACACTGTATATCTTTGGCATACAGATTATTTAGTTTCTGACCACAAAGATTTGCACCATGTTTATCTCCTGATGCTTTCTCACACTGTATTCCAGCCTTCCTAAAACAATAGCACATTATGTGACAATTAATCCAAAATAAAATCTACTAGAAATTCTTTGTCTACCCTATCATGTCCCATGTTTCCATGTTTTTACATGTTATAACCCTAAATGTCTTCTCCCTTCCCCATCTGTTTGGATAACCCTTACTGGTACCTTCAGATCAATTAAAGGATCACTTCTTTCTGGAAGCTTCTTCAATCCATCCATAAGTACCTTCCTCTGTACATTTGAGGCTGGGGCAAACGGATAGTCAGTGTAGGTAATGAATGATTGGGTCAGGAAGATAGGGGATGATTCAAAGGAAATAAAATGCCAATCCCTCCAGAGCACTTCCCCTTCCTCCAACCTATTGCCAAGGTCACCTGCCTCCAGGGAACTGTTCCTTCCAACAAGGAGTTGTCCATGAGTACCCCTTGGGTGACTCCCTTCCTGATTTTCTGGGCAGCTCCTCTCCAGGATTTTGGTCACTGGTCATGTAGGAAAGATAAGGGGAGGAGGGGGCATAAGAAGAAGGGGAACCTAAAATGTTTAAAAGGGAGAGGACACCCCCACTCCCTCAGGTACCAGCTCTGGATTCACTTCTTCCTCAGGTGAAGTCTGTGTCTGTTCTATCCTTAAAAAAAAACTTCTTTTCTGCACTTGCCTTGGCATTTCTGGGGTGTTCAATCCTCATCACCAGCACAACAGGGTCCCAGAATCTGATTCTCAATTCCAGTATCACCTCTGGTCTCACACTCACACCATACTTTACACACCATACGTGCCACTAACCACACCAATGCAGGTGCTGATTGACATTGTTACTTTTGCTAAACTACTATTCATCTCTCCATACTTCAGTACTTGATACAGAGCTACCATAAAACAGGGCATAAAGAAGTAAATAAATAATTAGTTAAATTTTTATAACATTAAAAATCAGATTAAAAATAAACATCATTTTTGTTGTATTGTCATTGAGTTTTGGTTTGGTTTTGCTATATTGGCTAAAAGTGGCAAGAGTATCCTCAGATGGCAGTAACTACATTCACCATCAGCATACTAAAAAATTACATGAGGATAATTTCCCTGTCTTATATCAGTTGACTATTATAATTACATAGACTATTTCTAAAACCTTCCAAGACAATCTGAAGATCACAATTCTAAGATAGGTAATATTGTACCCCTTTGTACATCTGAGTTGGATTAAAAGAGAAAATCATTTTTATTCCTATATACAACAAAGCTAATCTAGAAAACATTTTGAAAATAAAAGAATACATTAAATGACTAAATTCAATGACACAAAGAATAATATGGAATCATTAAATGGTATGTGCTCTCTCATTTCATATTATCATACAGAGAAGTACATGTATGAAGAGAAAAACACATCAGTGGAATCTTATCATTATCTTCTGATTGTCTATTTCTAAATAAGGAAACAGCAGTTCCTCATTTAAACACCCCCAAAAGCTTGCTTACATACATCTGTGTGTATATAACTTGATTAAAATATGTAATAGGTAATGATAATAAGTAATATGATCAAGGAATATTCCATCTTTTTACCTTATTTTATTTTCCTAAAAAAAATTTGAAGCAGTGAAAATAAAACACACGTATTTTTCCCTCCATAGATAAAAATAGGACTACCACTGAATTATAATAGAAAGTGAAAGAAAAATGCAATATTAATTCATCATTATAAAAGTGTTTTCAGTCAATTTACTCTAATTGAAGGTTAGTCTCACTTTAGACTATCCTTGAACATCGAAGAAAACGTAATTTACTAAGTGATATGAGTTTTCATATTCTTTCTGTTCCTGGTTATCAAGAATGGTGACTGGCACATAGTGGTCATTCAATACGTTTTGTTGAATGAATGAATGAATGAATGAATGAAGAAATGAATAAAAAATCTAAATAGGAATTAACACAGTATCTGCATTTTATGTACTTAAATGAAAATATAAAGAAAGAAATATGCTCGACTTTTAGCAGGTGTTAGCATAATTTATAACCTAAGGATTTGGACTGGGAAAGGCAGCGAGAGGGGAAGGTAGAAGTTGAGGCTGTGGGTCAGGCGGGGGATGCTGGAAGTACTAACAACTGGCATCTACCTTCAGAAAAATCAAGGACCAACTAGCAGGGGAAACAAATGGCAATGGCAAAGGGAGAACTGATTCAGACATACTGGTAGATTAAGGAGGAAAGATCTAGAAAGGATTCTTTCTTCCTGGAGAAATCAAAGCCAAAGGCAATTGTCAAAGCGAGAGACTCAGACATACTGGTAGATTAAGGAGGAAAGATCTAGAAAGGATTCTTTCTTCCTGGAGAAGTCAAAGCCAAAGGCAATTGTCAAAGCCAGAGATCATTGAGGAATTTGCTAACAAAATGCACTAAAGATGGAGAACCAATGCAAAGCCAAGGGTTGCTCATTTCACATTTAAAGCAATGGACACACTGGAAGATACTCAATAATCCTTTTGTCTACCTCTTCTCACTCTATCATATACCCAAATACTTCATAAATAAATAAATAAAATAGAACAGAAACCATAAGAAACCCAATAGCCTTCAATGTCCCTTCTCTTCCCTCTACCTCCAGACCAAGCCACAATGGCAGCTGGTTCTTGCCTACACCTTGATCTCAGAGAACTGAGGATTTGCTCCTTCCTGATCATGCATATGCTCCATGCATGCACACCTGAGTTGCTTCTAGATTTTCACTATTATTAATAATGCCACACTGAATTTCCTTATGCTTATCCCTTTGTGCTCTTGAGCACATCTGGAATTGCTATGCTAGCAGTTAAGTGAGTTCATTTGATCTCTCACCAACCCCCATTGTACAGTCAAACTTTGAAAAAGTTGAGCAGCCACACTGTCTAGGTCAGAGAAAAAAGATGTATCAGCAGTTCTAATGTTTCCCAGTGATACATTTCCTGATCTCACCTTTATATAAACCTAACTGGTGTGGCTGATTATTCAGCACAGTTTGCTGATGTTACTTAGATGTGGTCGATATGGGGTAATATGAACAGACAGCAGAATATGAAGAGCCTAATACTTGCTCTGTAAGTTGTTCATGGCATTATAAGAACATTTGTTCTCCTAAAAGCTCAGGATGCCAACTCCTTCTTAATAAAACATTAGTTTAGCTCTATTGGGTTGCAATTAACCTCTTTGTCATGGACTGCCTAATCTTAAAAATAAAAGGAAGTCACAGAGGCAGTTAAATCAATCTACTAGACTGCAACACAAGATTGTAATCTATAAGAAAAAAGCTTAGGTAAACAATTATGCTCCTGGCCACAGGGACTACATGGTATAATTACTCATATTTCATCTGTTGTCTCCTCTCTAAAGAAAACCATTGGCTTTCATAAGAAGGCTGCTACTTTTGCTGTTATTTTTATTCTACAGGAATTTTTTGTCTCAATTATTGGCAAGAAGATGCCATAACTATTTGGCACAGGGTAGTTCACACTGTAATTATCTTGGCAGTTTTGAAGTCTGTTTGAAAATACTGTACAGTATAAATGGGCAAAGATTTGGGCCATCTATTTTAGAACACATAAGGATAATCAACAGAATGGATTTCTTGGCTGTGATTTTTCCCCCTGGGTATTATTATAAATAATGTATCAGATACCATTGACTGATTATCTGAAAATTTCCAAGACCGTAATATCAGGAACAAAAGATAACAAGAATAATTTGCCCCTTTGAATTATCATTAATTAATTTCTTTGATTCAAACAGTACCACTCTATAAGATGGAGCACACGTGTTCCCAACCTGTCCTTAGTTTTTTGTTTTTTTAATTTTTTTAGTTGTCAATGGACCTGTATTTTATTTATTTATATGCAGTGCTAAGAACCGAACCCAAAGCCTCACACATGCTAGGCAAGTGCTCTACCACTGAGCCACAACCCCAGCCTGTGCTTAGTTTTTATAGGAAGAAAAGGGAGCAGGGGATTAAGACAGCTACACCCCAAAACTAAGTTTTCAAAGGAAAGGGACAAGACAACATGGTGCAATAGAGAAAACAAGGGATTTGAAATCAGCCACAGGCTGAATGCCAATCTCTTTAAGAGTAAAATAGAGATAATAATACTAATTTTCAAAATTAAAGGAATGAGCAATAATAAATATAAAATTCCTGCCATTTATTAACTACTCCTCAAAGCTGATATCTTCCCCTTCAGTAGGTTCTGCTACTGTCCATTATGGTATAATTCAAAGGTATTGTCCTCAGTTTTGATTAGAGAAAAAAAAAAAAGCTAAATGTACAATAAAGGGAATTCAATGTTCCTATAAAGATCATGAAAAGTAACTCTAGTGTCCAAGGCTGAGTCAAAGCAAGTTCACTGCCTCCAAGTTCAGTGCTCTAGACCCAGATCATTTGACATTATGGTGCTATCTTGAAATCTCACCTGCTACTTGCCAAGAGTTCCACGGTCTCCTTTATTTGACTTGAAAAGTTGAAAAATATTATCAGGTCAAGATTTCAAAACACAATTTCCTATCATGCTGGCTTCAGATGAAAGATACAGTAGGATGATAACTCAATGGCATAAATATTTCATTTCTTTTGAATTTTTCATATTAAATATACAGCTCGCATGAATAATAGAAAGTAGCTCATATACACCATTCATAGTTACATTATGCAATACTCCTCCAGTAATCTGTTACACATCTGGACAACGTGGAGGAATCTCAAAAATCTTTTTACAATATGCTCTTCCTCTAAAAATTCTGGGACTGGAATTTTTATTTTTTATACTAATGCTTGTCACAATGGGATCTGATTTTTCTTCTATAAATTTTAATGTACACGACTAATAAACTCCTAGTTTGAAAATCAAATGCTCTAAAGTTGTTTGGCTTATTCATATTTCTTTTATAAAATCATACTTCATTCAGAGACTGTACATTACAAAGTACTCTGTGATTCTGACATGGAGATGCAGAGAGATGGAGGTGGTGGCAGACCAAAGAAGAGACATTCATTTCAGAAGTAAATGTCAACCTTTCCATATGAGCACCCTTTCCCCCAACCTCACTGTAAAATGCTGCCAACAACTTTCAAATTTCATTTATATATATATATATAT
>NW_025999900.1:2506851-2575973 GCF_001458135.2 Marmota marmota marmota
ATATATATATATGTGTGTGTGTGTGTGTGTGTGTGTGTGTGTGTAGTTGCTGACTCCACCATTAAGGTTCAACAGGTTGAAACAACGAGAAAATTCTGTACATCTATACTTTTCTTGATCAGCTCCAATTGTATCATGAAAGCACTTAAATGATAACAGAAAACGATATTCATCAATACAAACACAAACATACTGATGTGTGTGTGTGTGTGTGTGTGTGTGTGTGTATATATATATATATATATATATACACATAAATACAAATACATACACATATACACGTGGGGGGGGCAGGAAGGGGGCATTAAAGCTTTTTACTCCGGTTGGTTGTCATTCATGTGTGAAGGCTACAAAAATACATTTGAAGAATATGTTGGGCTCAGCAAAAGAGAGGCACTCAGCAACTCAGAGAGACCCTGTCTCTAAATAAAATATAAAATGGGGCTGGGGATGTGGCTCAGTGGTTGAGTGCCCCTGAGTTCAATCCCCACTAGCCACCCCACACACACAAAAATGAATACGTTGGGCCACAAATCAAATTATCAATCATTTTGTCTTTTATTTTAAAATATGTCACTTTACTGTATTCACTGTTACAGGGTTTTCACAGACGTTCCTTCACAGGTGATCATATTGAGAAAGTTCCACTGTATTCCTACTTTTCTGATGGTTTTTATCATGAATGGATGGGTTTTGGAAGGCAGAGCCAATCTTGCATAGGAGGGATAAATCCCATTTGGTTGTCAAGTGTAATTTTTTATATTTTGTTCTATTCAGTTTTTCTTGAGTACTCTTAGATATATATTCATGAAAAACACTAGATCCAATTTTTGTTGAGAAATTTTTTACTACATTCATGAAAAACATTTCCTGTAATGACTTTTTTTCTGACTTGGGTATCAGAATGGTACTGGCCTCACAGAATGAGTTAAGAAAGTTCCTTCTGCTTCCACTTCTGGGAGAGATTTGAAGACTTGTATTATTTCTTCCCTAAATGTCTACTGGGTTTTACTGATGAAACTATCTAGGAAACATTTCTTTGGTTTTGGAAGATTATTTAAAATTTATTGAAGTTTTAACAAATACAGAGCAATTAAGGTTGTCTATTTTTTTCCTTCAGTGAGATTTTGTAGTCTATTCTTCAAGGAATTGGTCATTTCATCTAAACTACCACGGGATGGTCCATAATAATCCTACACTATGTTGTCATGTCCCAGGCTTGAATAGTGATGGACCTTCTTTAATCTATGATATTGATAATTTGTTTCTTCTCCCTTTTTTCTTGGTTAGCCTAGCTAGAGATTTATTACCTTTCATGATCTTTACAAAGAGCAACTTTGGATTTTGGTAATTTTTCTCTAAAGTTGTCCTGTTTTCTATTTCATTGATTTTTGCTCTAAGGTTTATTATTTCTTGGTCTTTGGCTTTTTTGGTTTAAAATGCTCCTCTTTGTCTACTTTCCTATGATAAAAGCACATTAATTTTTTAATTTTTTTAGTTGTTGATAAACCTTTATTTTATTTACTTATTTATATGTGGTGTTCAGAATTGAACCCAGTGCCTCACACGTGCTAGGCAAGCACTCTAGCGCTGAGCTATAACTCCAGCCCCAAAGCACTGTTTTTAGTGCATCCCACAACTTTGATACACTGTATTTCCATGTAAATCTAACTTAAGACTTTTTTGACCTATGGATTATTTAGAAATATTTTACTTAATTTCAAAATATTTGGGGGATTTTTCAGATGTCTTTCTGTTGTTGATTTTTAATTCCATGTGTTCTGAGAACATACCTTTTAAGATTTTTATTTGTTTAAATTGGTCAGAGTGTTTTATGACTCAGAATATGGTCATTGACGAATAGTTCTTTGATGAATGAACTATTCTTTGTCATACTTTGAAACTGGCACATTGTAAAATTTTTTCTTTTATAATGTGATGCTAACCAGAAAATGAGCAGATATAATATTAATATGTGAACTCATATGCAAGGAATAAACTGATGTGATTTTTGTTTTAGAATTATAGTTGGAAAGCTTAAAGCTTCTGTGCCAGTTCTCCTTTAAAAAAAAAAAAAAGGGCAATGTTTGCCAAATGCAAAAAGGAAGACATTTCATTTTTAGTCTCCTAAGAGATTATTAAAAATAACATAAAAACTACTTCTAAGGGTATTTGAAATTCTTCATTTACATGACACCAGTTTCTAATTTAAACATAATTGGAGAGAATAAATTACATAGAAAAGAGGTAAAAGCACACACACTGTAGGTTTCTATAGCTGTCTCTCTGGATGTCATAGTCAATATACTCCAATAGGGAGGTTTACATTTGGCCAACCACTCTTGATGACAAAATTATACTTTACATAACCTAGCAACTTCTACTCAAGAGAAAATGCAACAACTGAATAAATAAAAGCAAAGTAAACTGGAAAAGTCAGCTAATAAAACTCTAATTGATTGGACAAAATTCAATCAACTTATCAACACAGCTCTAGTCGGGCTTCAGCCAAATCATCCTGAACTCTATACTCTTTCAGTTCTAAAGCTCATCATGGTACAAGGTGCTGAAACTCCAATTATGCTGATTCTAAATTAATGATGCCTTATTAAATTTCTTCCTTATGTCCTATCAGGGGTTTTTGTTGTTGTTGTTTTGGTTTGGTTTTTGTACTGGGGATTGAACTTAGGGGCACTCAGCCACTGAGCCCCATCCTCAGCCCTATTTTATATTTTATTTAGAGACAGGGTCTCACTGAGTTGCTCAGAGCCTTGCCATTGCTGAGGCTGGCTTTGAACTCCCGATCCTCCTGGATCAGCCTCCAGAGTCGAATGTCTTATCTTAATCCCCCCCTATTATGTTAGTTAACTAACTACTATTTCAACTTTGGATAGCCATGCTATTTCATTCAGACAATGTGACTGAATAAAACTGATTCTGGGCAATTAATAGTGTGAATGTGAAGTAAAGGAGGGCCACGCACACTAAAATTTTGTTTTCCAATGAAGTTTGTTAAAATAAGATGAAGAAGCTATTTAAGGAATAGACTACTTCTTAAGTGCAATAATTCTTTGACTATTACCTTTTGTTGAATCATCCTCTATCGGCTGCTTGAACAATGTAATATCCTTGAACGTGCACAGGAACAGGACTACCTTCTCATGTTCATTTCTTATTGGTGCAATTTGCATGTAAAACCAAACAGGGGTCCCTGTAACAGAGAGAGACAGAAGGGACAATAATGTGACCCAGCCATACCAATGCTCTTCTGCCTTCCCTCTTCCTTCAGCTTCCAATTGCTCTGCCAGGAATTAGCACCAAAACAACAGTACGTTCAATGCTACGAAGAATCCCAAAACCTTTATTTTTATGTCAACTACCAGTCGTTCAAATTAAATAAACATTTTTCAACCCAAGATATCAAAATTCTAAAGTACAGCATAGAGTCTCACTTCGCAAAGCAAGCACGTGAAGGCAGTCTCACTACCTAGGTAAGGCCAGCGTCACCTTTGGGTCTAGGTCCCTAAACTACTGCTTGTTCTCTTTTTGATAGTCTCACCAAGTGTGATCACTCCTACATGCTTCTCTCCTCTTGTCATTTTGACAAGTGTTTCCAATTAACGGCAACAGCAATACCTGATGCTCTGATAAGTATTCCTCCCGGAGGAACATCTGAAATGCTGCTTCTATCCTACGACTCTCTCATCAGTCAGATAAAGTTATATTACACCTTCACTATTTTGATCGCATCCCCATATTAGAGAGAGGTCATCAACAACACTTCATGCCTGATGTACTGGGCTCTACCTGAAGCCTTTAAGGCAATCTTAAAGGAATAAAAGACATGTTCCTAACCTTTGAGAGTCTCAGGGGTGTTCATCAGCCTCTGCTTCTTACCCACCTCACTAAATGCATGAGGCCATACACTGTCACCCTTTTCTTCAAAGAATAGCTACAGTAGACCCAGGGAGAAGGTTTCAGAGCATCAAAGCCTAGGATTTGAAGAAACCAGGACCTGGCATATAGCAGATAATAAACCTATGCATAAGAAATGCCTTTAAAGAATAATTATCCATTAAATGATAAAACACTGAAGGAATGCTCTATCAGAATCAAAGACACATTTTTCATCATATTTTCACCAAACCATAGTGCAATAAGGCCCCTCCAAATATTCTCTCTTAAAGACACAAAGATTTTTGAACAGTTTAGGAACTATGCAGGTACTAACAGTCTGCAGGTGAGAGTAGATAGCCTTAGCAACTCCAAGTGAAAACCAATTAGGAAGCACCTTCATATTCATGTCCAGAAAAGTCACCCAATGCCACTGTAGAGGACAACTTGCTATTTAGACAAGATGAAGTAACTCAACTACCAAAAGAAGTCAGAGAATTAGAGAGAGTAGATTTTCATGGGAATATTCAGTTCTGGAAACCATGTCTTTTGTAACCCCAGCAGGGCTATGGAAGGACATAGCCCTTTCCAAAATAATTGCAGGATGAGACAGGGACCTTGAAAACAATCACATCATCTCCCACAGAGGCTTGTTCTTTGTCTTCTGTTTCTTATTTTACCCAGCGTGTCCAGGAACTGTGAGTGATGTGAACAGTTTTACAAATAACCAGACCCAGACATCGGTGTATACATGGCCTATGGCTGTTCCAACACAATGAGCTTGAGGCAGAGGGTCATAAACAAAGAGAAAAGGGCATAAAAATAAGTCGTTTTCCCAGGTCTGTTAGAAATCTGGACAGAAAGGATGGTGTAACATTTCATGCCTTCCTATGAAAACAGCAACTTTTCAAATTCTAGCGGACAGGGCTGTCTTAAAAGCTGTTTTCAGATATCAAGATGGTTTTCTTTTTTTTCAACTTTGCTAGCCAGTCTTCCCCAAGTAGGCTGAATGTCTGCCAAGCGGCTGGTGAAATATCTTTTATATTCTAGATTTGAGGTTCCGGGGTGGAGGGCCACTGAACACTCAGGGCAGGGCTTTGGTAGTGGTTACTCGGCCTAATCTTGACCCTCATAGTTCTGCCTTTGTATACACAGAGGGGCTATTTGAAATCATTACCCCAGAGCTACTATTTCCTTCCCCATAGTAGCAACAGCTAATCAGAGCACTGGACCTACAGAACAAAGACCACAAACTGAAATGTGAATCCTGAGACATATTAAATCAAATATCTCTATTTCCCCCATTTGCAAAATGGTGTTTAACCTAATTACATAATGGAAGTGTTGGGAGGACTTGGCATTCCAGCATTCCCAAAACAGTTTCGAGACATGAGAATTTCCCTATTTGACATTTTTAGAAGTCACAAGAATATACTTTTTGCAGTCATGGTCAAAAGCTTTCAGCTGACCTTTTACAAGTTTTTTTTTAAGCTGCTTTTAAATAGTAGAACTCCATAATAACACATAGATGATGTCTATCCTTCATATTAAAGCAAAAATCAAAAGTAAAATTCAATGCAGATGGTATTTTTAGAAAAAAGACAAGAGTTTGAATCCATGGTGTTGTGGGTTCTACCTCCTAATGGATGGATATGGAGATATATATATGTATATATATATATATAAATGTTTTTTTCTTCTCACGCAGCCATCTGAAAAGAGCTAGACAGGCCTGAACTAGGTCAGATAATAATTTCAATTTATTAACATCAGGAAAAATATCTAAACTGCCCTGAAAGGAGACTTTTGGAACCAAGAATATTAAGCTATCACTAATGTGATTTAAAGTCAATAAACAAAACAGAAATTTTACTAAGGTATTTTTGAGAAACTCAGAAACTACAGACTTGGTTTTGATGTTAGAAAATCAAGCAAAGATTTGTTTGTTCTGTTTAAATGTCACAGTGCATAACCTTAGTACTATGGAGTGTCTTTAAGTGTTCTTTGCTATACTTGGGCTACATATCTAAGTCATTCAAAGGCTAACAAACCATTTCATGAAAAGTGAAAGTGGTTTTGGCATATGGTTCTCCCATGAATTAACAATGTGTATTTGGAACTTGTGAAAAAAGACCCAGAAAGCACAGAGAAACTGCCTTTGCTCTTACAGAGAAAAAGAGCAGATCATTCAGAATGGATTGCAGTCTAAGTGATAAGCCAGATGACATTTGGCTGGGACTTCAAACAGATATATCTCTTTGGCCTTGATTCTAAAGATGAAGTGACTATTCATTTCAAGAAAGAAGGACAATTTGAGAAAGCAGCAAGAAGAGAAAAATGTAAGTGACCATATGAAAAAAATCACATTAGAAAGGGGACTTGATGGTTGAGCACACTCATTGCTTTTTCCTCCAAACTCTAATACAGAGAGTCTATGGCATGAGATCTGTGATCACATACTGGACAGTTAACCACACACAAATCTCATCATTTATATTAATTATAACTATAGGATGTTTATATAAAATATTTTCCTAGCTGACACATATACAAAAAAGCCAAATTTTAGAGACAACCTATAGTGGGAAACAAATATTTATAAGCCAGAACATTTGATAAGGGTTAATATTCAAAACATAAGAAACTTCAACAATTGTATAGAAAGAAAACAAATAACTTCCATTAAAAAATGAAGAAAGGACCCAAGTAGAACTTTCTCAAAATAAGATACACAAATGGCCAATAGGTCTGTGGAAAAAATATATTCAACATTACTAATCATTAGGAAAAAGCAAATTAAGACCACAATAGCTATCCATCCCACCTATCAGAATTATTACTATCAAAAAGACAAAAGGTAAGTTTTAGCAAGGATAAGGAGAAAGGGGAACACTTATACACTGTTGTTATGAATGTAAATTAACACAGCCACTATGGAAAACTATGTGGAGGTTCCTAAACAAATAAAAATAAAAATAGAACTACCATATGTGATGTAGCAGTCCCATTTCTGAGTATTAACCAAAAGGATTTGAAATCACTGTATCAAAGAGAAGTCTGCCTTCTCATGTGCATGGAAACACAATTCATAACAGCCCCTTACAGAACCAACCTAAATGTCCATCAACAGAGGAACTGATAAAGAAACTGGGGTATACATACAAAATGGAATATTCGTCAGCCTTTAAAAGAAAGTTTGCTATTTGCAACAACATGGGATATACCAGGAAAATATTATGCTAAGTGAAATAAACCAGGCACAGAAAGACGGTACCACACATTCTCATTTTTAAGTGGAATTTAATTTAAAAAATCAAACTTCCAAAATATCAGAGGAGAACAGTGAATAGCTAGCTGGTGAGTAATGAATAGAGTATGGATACCCTGGACAAAGGGATGATTTACTTCCTGTATGGAATGAAGTGAGAGGCTGGGGTTTGAGGGGCTGAAGAAAGGATGGCCAACAGTTACTAAGCCTCAGTTAACAAGAGAAGCATCTGTGTGTGAGATCTATTACTCAACACAGTGAATACAATTAATAAAAGTGTACTGTGCACTTCAAAATCACCAAGAGGGTAAACTCCAAATATTCTCGCCACAAAAAAAAAAAAAATTGATGTTGTTTGACTTCATAATGGCTGCNGAAATTGCATGGAAATGGAAGGAGACCCTCAGGGTTATACAAAAGTAGATACAAGAGGAAGTGAGGGGAAAGGGAAAAATAATACAAGGGGGACAAATGAATGACAGTAGAGGGGGTAGAGAGAGAAGAGGGGAGGGGAGGGGAGGGGATGGGGGATAGTAGAGGATAGGAAAGGCAGCAGAACACAACAGACACTAGTATGGCAATATGTAAATCAATGGATGTGTAACTGATGTGATTCTGCAATCTGTATATGGGGTAAAAATGGGAGCTCATAACCCACTTGAATCAAAGTGTGAAATATGATATATCAAGAACTATGTAATGTTTTGAACAGCCAACAATAAAAAATTTAAAAAAATAAAAAAATTAAAAAAATTGAGTATTTGAAATGATTGATACGCTAATTAGATAGATTTAAATATTCTACATTGGAATTATAAATCATGACATCACTTTGTACTCCATAAATATGTACAAATATGACAATTTATAACAAAAATTTTAAAAATAAACTGCACCCTATTTTCTTCCATTCTTTAAAAGGTTGCTTTCCATTGGTAGAATCATTTTAGAAATTTTGTTATCAAATTTCACCAGTAAATTGCCCTCCCTCCACCAAAACAAGAAGTGATAAAAGTTCACATTCTGTCTACATTGTAGCTTAACTACTATTTACCAAAATATAAAGAGTTGGCTTATCTTACTAATAAAAGAAATACCTACTGTTTTTTTTGTACAAAAGAACTTCAAAGCAGTTTGACTCGTAGTTGTCAAAAGTCTGCCTGACTTTCTCAATGGTCTTCTTATCAGTCAATTCCCCATACATAAAACTGGAAAAGAAAAAAAGAAAAAAAAAGCTTCAGTTTTGTGTTGCTTTTAAAATGCTACATAAAATCATATAGTCATCTTTGATTAGGCATTCAAATATGCCTACAAAATAGAAATGTTGCTCCCATACAATGAGCTAAAATATATAAAACATTACTTAGATAAATTTTATCGAAATTGAGGCTTACAACATAATGCTATAGGACACATATACACAGTAAAATGTTAACCCATGTTTTAATTATGATTTCTAAACTATTTGCTAACAGTTAACTTAAGAAGTTATACATAGAAAGAAAGAGAGAGAGATAAATAAATAAATAAACAAACAAACAAATAAATAAGTACTGGGGACAGGGAGTCCCTGCTTTACACAATTCCTCTGTGCATGGATTTTCATTACCACACGTTAGTTAAATAACACCAATTTCATAACAACAACATTCAAATTTCAGTTACCACACTATATTAACTGAGTAACTGGATAAGTACAAACTTCACTGCTAGTTACAAAACATGAGTACAGTCATTCCCCCTTCTCCATTGTTTGGCTTTTTGTGGTTTCAGTTACCTATGGTCAACATTGATACAAAAATATTAAATGACAAGTTCCAAAATAAACAATTTATAAGTTTAAAATTGTGTGCTATTCTGAGCAACAATATAAAATCTCTAACCTTCTTTCTCTCTCCTATCCAGGATGTGAATCATTCCCTTTTTCCAGGGTATCCATACTCTATATGCTACTCACCAGCTAGTTACTCTCTACTCATCTCAGTTATCAAACCAATTGTTGCAGTTTTGCAGAGTTTATTTTCTAGTACCCTTATTTTATCTACCAAGGGTCCCAAAGTGCAAGAGTAGTGACTCTGGCAATTCAGATAGGCCAGAAAAAAAGCATAAAGTGTTTCCTTTAAGTGCCAAGTTAAAAAAAATTCCAATAGGATACAAAAAGATATTTTGATAGAAAGAACACTAAGAGAGAGGAAGAAAAAAAATAAATAAATAAAAAATAAAAAGAGGCTCTTAGACTTATGGAACATAAGGGGACTTATGAGACACCTGGGGATTTCAGAAAATAGAGATAAAGGAAAGGGTATAGAAAACCTAGTCAATGAAATAGCAAAAAACTTCCCTAATCTTGTGAAAGACATAGACATCTAGGTCCAGAAATCCCAAAGGACCACAAACAGATTTGACCAAAAAATGTCTTTGCCATGGCATATTACAAACTGTCAAAGTTCAAGACAACATTCTAAAAAAGAACAAGATAAACTCATCATTAATAATCATGTCACATTTAAAGGTTATCTTTATTAGACTATTTCTAGATCTTTCAGAAGAAACCTTACAGACTAGAAGGGAATGTGATGCCAAATTTAAAGTTCAGAAAGAGGAAAAAAAATAATATTATATTCAATAAAGCTCTGAAGAAATGAAAAAGAATTAAAGACCTTCTAAGACAAACAAAAGTTGAGAATTCCTCACCACCACAATAGCCTTACAAATTATGCTTAATTATTATATATATTATATATAATATATGTGAATTATATTCCCTAATTAAAGGACATAGATTGGATGAACGGAATCTACATGTAGAAGTGAAAGGCTCATGAAAATATATGAAAGTATAAAATCCACTAGAAGAGCAATTACACAAAAGAGAAGTGTCTGTTCAGGTCCTTGGGCCATGTATTGATCGGGTTATTTGGTTGTTTTTTTGTTTTTGTTTTTGTTTTTGTTTTGGTGTTTAGCTTTTTGAGTTATTTATATACCCTAGTGATTAGTGATCTATCTGATGTGTGAGGAGTAAAAATTTGTCCCAAAAATGTTGGCTCTCTATTCACCTCACAGACTGTTTATTTTGTTGAGAAGAAGCTTTTTAGTTTGAGCCCAACCCATTTATTGAATCTTGATTTTAATTCTTGTGCCACAGGAGTCTTATTAAGGAAGTTGGGACCTAATCCCACATGATGTAGATTAGGACCTACGTTTTCTTCTATTAGACACAGGGTCTCTGGTTGTATTCCTAAGTCCTTGATCCATTTTGAGTTGAGTTTTGTGCATGGTGAGATAGGGGTTTAATTTCATTTTGTTGCATATGGATTTCCAGTTTTCCCAGCACCATTTCTTGAAGAGGCCATCTTTTCTCCAAAGCATGTTCTTAGCACCTTTGTCTAATATAAGATAAGAACCTGAAGAGACACTTCTCAAAAGATGATGTACAAACAACAAATACATAAAAAAATGTTCATTACCACTAGCAATTAGAGAAATGCAAATCAAAACCACTCTAAGATTTCATGTCCAGTTGGAATGGCAGCTATTATGAAGACAAACAAAAATAAGTGTTGGTGAGGATATGGGGAAAAGGGTATACTCATACACTGCTGGTGGGACTGCAAATTGGTGCAGCCAATATAGAAAGCAGTGTGGAGATTTCTTGGAAAACTGGGAATGGAACCATCTTTGACCCAGCTATCCATCTCCTCAGTCTATACCCAAAGGACTTAAAAAACAACATACTTCAGGGACACAGCCACATCAATGTTTATAGCAGCACAATTCACAATAGCTAAACTGTGGAACCAATCTAGATGCCCTTCAATAGATGAATGGATTAAAAAAATGTGGCATATATACACAATGGAATGTTACTCAGCAATAAAAGAGAATGAAATCATGGCATTTGCAGGTAAATAGATGGAGTTAGAGAAGATAATGCTAAGTGAAGTTAACCAATCCCCCCCCCCAAAAAAAAAAAACAAATGCCAAATGTTTTCTCTGATATAAGCAGGCTAATTCATAGTGGGGTAGGTGGGGAGCATGGGAGGACTAGATGAACTCTAGATAGAGCTGAGGGGTAGGAGGGGAAAAGAGGGAGCATGGGATTAGCACTGATGGTAGAATGTGATGGACATCATTATCCAAAGTACATGTATGAAGACACAAATTGGTATGAATATACTTTATATAAAACCAGAGATATGAAAAATTTGTGCTCTATATGTGTAATAAAAATTGTAATGCACTCTGCTATTGCATATAAATAAAAAATTACATTAAAAAAAGATAAAGAGAAAAGGAGCAAATCTTATCAATACAGAAAACCACTAAACCATAGAGATAAATAAGAGAGGAAGAATAGGATGAAGGATATTAAAAAAAAAGAAAGAAGAAAATTAACGAAATGACACAAACCTTTACATACCAATAACAACCTTGAATGTAAGTGAATTACAGTCCCTAATTAAAGGACATAGATTGGATGAATGGATTAAAAAGAATAAACCAACAATATGCTGCTACAAGAAACTTATTTCACCAATAAGGACGCAGTGACTAAAAATGAAGAAATGGAAAAAGATTTTCCACACAAACAGAAAATAAAAGCAAACATAAGTAGCTATACTTATATCAGCTAGAACAGATTCTAAATAAAAAGAAAAAAACTGTCATAGTGACAAAAAGAGTCACTACATTATGATTAAGGGATCAACTCAACAAGAGGTATAAATTATCAATGTATATGCACCTAATACCAGAGTACCTAATTTTGTAAACCAAACATTATTAGATTCAAAGAGAGAGGCTATAATAACACTATTAATAGATGGGGACTTCAATACCTCACCTTCATTAATGGACAGATCATTCAAACAATCAACAAAGGTCAGAGATGGACCAAATGACAATGACCAACATTACAGAACATTTCCAAAAGCTGCAGAATACACATTATTCTGCAGCACATGGACATGCTTTGGAATAGGACAGATTTTAGGGTGCAAAACAAGTCTCAACAAATTTTTTAAAAATTAAACAATTTCCTATATCTTGTCTGACCACAATGGAGAAAAAACGAAAATCAACAACATAAAGAACTTTAGAAATTGTACAAATATGTGAAAACTAAATAATATGCTACAGCACAAACAGTGAGTCATTGAAGAAATCAAAAGGGACATTGCAAAATTTCCTGAAACAAATAAAAATGGAAACACAATATATCAAAACTTACGAGATATAGCAAAAGTAACACTAAAAGGGAAGTTTTAACCATATGTGCTAACATTAAAAAAAGAAAGATTCATTTAAACAACCTAAAAAATCTATCTCAAAGAATTTGAAAAGAACAAGCCAAGCCCCAAATTAGTACATAAAAATAAATACCAAAATACCAATTAAGCTAAAATAAACAAAACAGAGACTAAAAACACCTCACAAAAGAATGATAAAATGGACAGTTGGTTTTTGGAAAGATAAACAAAATTAACAAATCTTCAGGTACACTGACAAATGAAAAAAAGGGAGAAGACCCAAATTAATAAAATCAGAGATGCTTGAGGAGATAATGGAACTGAGACCACAGAAATACAAATTATCATTAGGGGCTAATATAAACAATTATACATGACAAATTAGAAACCTTAGAAGAAACTATTTCACAAAACTGAAAGGGAGGGAACTTTTCCAAACTTATTCTACGAAGTCAGCATTACCCTGATACCAAAATCAGACAAGGACACAAGAACAACAAAAGAAAAATAGGGATCAATATCTCTTATGAACACAGATGTAAAAACTATCAACAAAATACTACTCAGACTGATCCAACAGCACAGAAAAAGATTATCCATCACAATCAAATGGGCTTTTACCTTAAGAATGCAAAGATGGTTCAACCTTAGCAAAACAATAAATGTAATACATCACGTGGATAGAATGAAGAACAAAAACCTTATGATCATTGCAAGACATGCAGTAGAAGCATTCAATAAAATTCAACATCCTTTCATGATTAAAAACAATAAAATAAAATAAAACATCTGAACAAATCGGTTGTAGAAGGAACACATCTCGACATAACAGAGGCTCTATATGACAAACCCAGAGCAACATCATAGTGAACACAGAAAAGCTGAAAGTGTTTCCTCTAAGATATGGAATAAGACAAAGGTGTCCACTTTCACCACTCTTATTGAACACAGAATGGAAGTCAGCCAGAGCAATTAAGCCAGAGAAAGAAAAAAAAAAAAAAAGGAACACAAATGGAAAAAGAGGAAGTCAAATATCTCTATTTCCACATATATAGACAAACCTAAAGATCCCACCAAAAGTCTATTAGAACTGATAAACAAATCTGGTAAAGTTCCAGGATACAAAAATTAACATACCAAAATCAGTTCCACTTTTATACATCAATCACAAACTTGCTAAGAATGGAAATCACAAAAGCAATTTCATTTATAATAGCTGTAAAAATAAAATAAGATAAAATACCTGAAAGCAAGTTTAATTCATGGAGTAAATGGCCTATACAATGAAAATTACAAAATACTAGTGGAAGAAACTGAAGAAGACACAAATAATAGAAAGACCTCATGTCCCCGGATTGGAAGAATCTGTACTGTTAAAATGTCCATATTATTCAGAGTGACTTATAGATTCAATGCAATCATCATCAAAATACCAACGGAATTCTTCATGGAATAGAAAAATAGGAAAAAAAATCCTAAAATTCATATGGAAGCACAAAAAAAACACAAATAATAAAAGGATTCTTGTGCAAAAAGAGCAAAGCTGGGGCCATCATTGCTGTCCTGGATCTCAAGACATACCGCAGAGCTACAGTAACCCAGACAATGTGGTACTGGCCTAAAAACTGACACACAGACCAAGAATAGAGATCCCAGAAATCAATCTACCCATCGACAGCCAATGGCTCTACACAAAGATGCCAAAAATTATACACTCGAGAAAGGAAAACCTCTTCAATAAATGGTGCTGGAAAAATTGAATAACCATAGGCAGGAGAATGAATTGTCCCAGATCCACTCATAATATATCCATCATCTATACATACACCCTGAAATTATGAAATTTCTAGGAGAAAACATTGACGAAACACTTTGTACACATTGGTATAGGCAAGGATTTGGGAGTGGTTTGGACTCGCAAGAGCAGAGGCAACAAAAACAAAAATAGACCAATGGGATTCTATCAAACTAAGAAGCTTCCACACAGAAAAGGAAACAACAGAATGAGGAGAAAAACCAAAGAATGGGAGAAAATGTTTTCAAACTATTCATCTGACAAAACATTGATATCCATAATGTAAAAGGAACTCCAAAAACTCTACAACAAAAAAAACTATCCAATTAAAAAATGGGAAAATGATCTGAATAAGCATTTCTCAAAAGAAGAAATACAAATGGTCCACAACTATATGACAAAAACCATTCAACATCATTAGCCATCAGGTAAATGTAAATCAAAACCACAGGATATTATATTAAGTATAATAATGAGACATCATCTTACCCTAATCAGAATGGCTATTATCAGAAAAGCAAAAAATAACAAATACTAACAAAGATGCAGGAGAAGAAAACTCTTACCTCTGCTGGAGGGAATGTAAATTAATACAGCAATTATGGCTAACACTATGGAATCTCCTCAAGAAACTAAAAATGTATCTAACATATGATCCAGCTATCCCACGTTGGAATATATATCCAAAGGAGATAAATTCAGCATAATAAAGAGACAACTGCATTCCCAAGTAAACTGCAGCATTATTCTCCATAGTCAGAAAATGGAATCAATCTAGGTATCCACCAGTGGATGAATAGGTAAAGAAAAAATATAAATATATATAAATATATATAGTAATATTAATCAATCATTAAAAAAGAAGTAAAATCCTGTCATTTAAAGCAAAAATGGATGAAACCAGAAGACATTATATTAAATGAAATAGGTCAGACACAAAAAGAAAAATATCACATGTTCTCTCTCATATGTGGAAAATGAAAAAGTTGAGCTCAAAGTAGAATAGAGTAGAATACTAATTGCTAGCGACTAGGAAGAGGAGCAGGTAAAGGGGGAAAGGAGATTGGATAATTGGTAACAAAACAGAAGGCATAAGTTCTAATACTCTATCTACAGTGCACCAGGTAGACTGGAGTTCACAGTGAACGACTACATATATTATGAAGAACTAGAAGAGTGTAGCTCCAAGGCTCTAAACAAAGAAATACGGAGGCAGAAATGCTAATTACCCTCATCTGATCAGTACACATCACATACATGTACTGAAATACCTCACTGTACCCCAGAAATAAGTGCAACTTTTATGTGTTAATTGAAAAGAAAAAATAAAATGTATAAAAAACTTCCTAATGTCTGGCATTCCATTTTTATAAGACAGCCTCACAAACATCTGATCATCTATAAGACAGAACTCTCTCAAGGACTCACATCTCTAAAACTCCATTCTTGATGCTTTCAAAATCAAGTTGTGCTTCTAGTTTGGGGTACATAGTGCTATGTTGTATCATTCTAAAATAGCTAATGGCTGTCCAGACCATTTTTTTCACCAAGAATATGTGACACTGCTGGATAACAAAGTTTTTGAAGGGTCAAATGTTTGTCTTTGTTATGGCTTTACTTCCATTTTTCAAGGAGCTGCATGTTGACCAGAGACAGATGTAGGTGTGGTGGTGCCTGAAGCTGGACAATTTTTAGCACCCTCTTCAAGAAAAGACTAGAAAATGATGAAATGCAATTAGACACAGAGCCTTGAAAGATACCCACTCACATGAGAGGAAATAATGCTGTGTGCAGTAGCACATGCTTCTAATTCCAGCAGCTCGAAGGATCACAAGTTCAAAGCCAGCCTCAGCAACTTCCTGAGGCCCTAAACAACTTAGTGAGACCCAGTCTCAAAATTTTAAAAAATTTTACAAAATGGGCTGGCGATATGGCTCACTGGTTAAGCATCCCTAAGTTCAATCCCTGGTACAAAAAAAGAAAACAGGAAATACAACACAGGTCAGGTGCAGTTAAAGGTCTGAAGAGAAGATCAAAATGAACAAGCAGCTTCTCAAGTAAACTCTGAAAACTTCATCTTCCTTAGTCATCCTTTCTGAGACTAAAATAGCCTGTCCTAGAGCAAAGTAAAAATGCTTAAGGAAAAAAAAACCCAATTATTTAAAATCTGAAAACCTCTTTTAAGGCCCTTTCTATATTTCTTACCTTGTTCCGTTCAGACTTTTCATTCTGAGTTTATGATACTATGTCTTTTTAGTGACAGAACATACCTGAAGTGGCGGAACACGGAAGAATAAAAGGTATTTTTAAATGGACTATAAAGAAAGTCTGAAATGTACTATCCATCTTCTCAAAGCAAAAGTTCCAGAGGTTAATTCAAACCCTGGAAAGTATTTCCACCACCGAAAGTTATCCAAACCGTACAAAGTCAATGACTCCACATGCTCTAGGCCCGGCACATGTTTATTTGCTTGGCTGTGTTACATGTAAATGTTGAATGTCTGATTACAATTTCCCAAAGCACAACAGACTCAAGCACAACACAGTCTTGGGATGGTTAATGGAATTTAAGGGAGCCAGATTTTAAAACCAGTAATCACCAGACTTGAAAACCTATGTGTAATAATGTTATTAATTTCATGCCTCTTATTGAATATACTCAATGAATATATATTGGGAATATAAAAAATATATAACTTCCACTTGCTATATTACACTGAATGCCAAGTTCCCCTTTAGTAATTATAAATGCCTTCTACAACTTCAGTGTTATCTTATTGGAAGGAAAATAAAATTGGTTTCACAGAAGTGATCCATCTGTGCTATAATAGTGAGTAGCTATGATATAATTCCCTTGCCCTTGGAAAATTACAAACTGTAATTCATGAACAAGTCATATAACCTCTCTGACCCTCAGTCTCCTCATCAGCAAAATGATGATAATGTTAACACAACTCAAAGGGTGAAGATTAAAAGGATGACATGTGAAGTTACAAAGTACAATGTAGTTAGTGTTCAATGGTTGGAACATTGCTGGAATGTGTCTTATAAGTGGGGTTAGAAGGACCTCCTCCACTAGTCCCACCCCTATTCCTTTCCTTTCTCACATTCTGGGATTCAGATTGGATCCTGTTTGTTCACAGACTCATTATATCTCAAAGGGAGATGCCCAGAACCCCAGGCATCTCCCTTTGTGAGCCTACAAGACTTTTTTTTTTCAAACAGACCTCCTGCCTCAACTTACTGCTTTATAATCATGCCATATCAATGACTGGTGGCAATGTTTGGTTTGTGTCCCAAAAAATTGGGGAATAGGTAGCTTTGACTTACAACAGGAATTTTTTTCAAAGAATAATATTCTTTCTGCTCCCATCTATTGTATTGTAGAAAAACTTTGTTAAGAACTGTATGTTTAAGAAGAGACAAGAAGGTTCTAAACTAAGTCCTTAGTACAAACAAGCTTCATTATATCTCAAAGGAAGGATGTCTATAATGGTTGATGGACCACCAAGGAAGAAAAGAACTTTTACAACTCAAAAGAAATACAATCTAATCAAGAGCTCTACCAAACTATCTTTCTTTGTTATTGAGTGATAATGTTCCTAGACCAAAACATCACAAATATTCAGTCACCATTCTTAAAGGTGCTATTATGTGCCAGCTGTAATTCACAGACTACCAAAAGTTTCCTCCAAAAACCAACACAGTCCATTTAATGCACTTGGGAACTGTGGTCTGTGGCTCAGAACAGGCTTTAACAGTAGGATCATTACAAAGGCTAAAGGGAGGTGGACTGAGACCTCAGGTCAAAAAGATCAAAAATCAGGAAGTGGGCTGGTGCTGTAGCTCAGTGGAAGAGCACTTGCCTAGCATGTGTGAGGCACTGGGTTTGATTCTTAGCACCACATAAAAATAAACAAATAAAATAAAAATCAGGAAGCCTGAGAAAAGGAGTTAAGGAAAAAGAATTAAAAACAAATAAGAACACAGCCTTCAAAATCTCAAAACTATAATTTTAGAATAATTCAAAGGCTTTACCAAAAGGCTTCACAACCCATTAATTCATATGGTCTTAAAAGGATTTAGATAGAGTCATAAATGGTAGATCAATAACATGTACTTAAGGAAAGCCATGGGTAGGACTGGTTGCCTCTAGCCTTAGGAATCTGACATCACTGAAGCACCTCCGCCTCCTGCACTTGTCCTTAGTGCCCCCATGAGGAGCAGAGCCCTCAGCCAAAGGGAAGCACACTGACTTTCATCCATCATGCATAATGTGCTCCTGTTGGCTGCTGAGTTAATCCTGTATTAATAAAACTGCTTGTGAAATCCATCCCAGAAAGTGTACCTTAGTATCTCTGTTTGGTTGTCTAATTTGATAGCTTAAGTAAGAGATTGTTAATAGCCTTCCAGAAAAAAGTAATTATATTTAAAAGCATCTAACTACTCCTTAATCCTCCCTTCCTACACACAAGATTGCTCTTCTCACCCTTCTATCCAAAAACAAAAAACAAGGCAGCAAGGGTTTTTAAAGTGTCAAGGTACAGACAGGTTAAAGGCTAACGTGGATCTTACCTAACCTAACCTATCACAATACGTCTTGCATGTCAGAGTTTCTTAAGGGTCATCAGATAGGATCTTATACTTTGAAATGCCATTCCCTCAAAACCTATACTCTCCTTTAAACTTGCAATACTTCTTGTGTTCTCCAATAAACAGCAAAACAGTTCAAGGCTCGGAAATGCAATTCTTAGATGACAAAATGGAATAGATTTGAAAATCCTAGGCATTCTGATGAGTCATAGAATTTTTTAAATTTTAACTAAAACAAAAATGAGACAGTAGCTAGCATACATCAGATTTTTTAATTGAAATTTAGATACTATAATAGCATAGTGAGGATGTGGGAAAATCAGCATGCTCACTCATACTGGTGAGAGCAATAGCCCAGCACCTGACTTTAAAATTCTGCCTCTGGTCTACTATCCATCAATCCCATTTCTGGGCATGCAGACAAAAGAAAAAAATTCTCACATAAGCCACAAAAAGATGTATATAGGATGTTTATCTCCATGTTGTCATGGGTAGCAAAGAGTCAGAAGTTGGATTGCATGACCAGTAGGATGGACAAATCAAAGAAAGGCCATAAAGATACCGGAGCTCCAGGCAACACTCATATATAATAAAACAGGCTGTGATACAGGAACATAAAGAAATCTCAAAAAACATAACGTTAAATGGAAAAAGAAAACATAAATATTTCTGCATAGCAGAGATGATGGGGGTCATGTAGATGAGCACGTGGAAAACAGCAGCATTTCAAGAACACACATATTTAATAAGTAAATGGAAGATGGACTAGGAAGACATCCAGTAAACACACTAAAATGAGCAGCTACGGAAGGGGAATTTTTGAAAAAGAAATGAAGACAGCATATTGATAATATTCTAACAAATTGAGAAGAATGTTCAATTTGATTCTGTCTGATAGAGGAGAAATTGGAAAAAACAAAGAAGAAAAAGATAAGAAAACAAAAGAAATAAATCTTTGCCTCTTGACATTGTAAAAACACAAACTGGTGTTTTTAAAAAATTTCCCCATAAAACAATTCACATTTGAATATTTTTAAAAAATGATTCTTTTTTAATTTTTTTTCAGATATACAGTGTCACCAGCCACATTTTTCCACATGAACTGGAGCTCACTGATTGGTAGCTTCTTTTTTTTTTTTTTTAATCATTTCAGTCATCTCTATAATTAATTCTGTTTAGAAAAAAGCTTGATAATCTTACAGGTTTGAGATTTTTTTAACACAATTTTTCATATCTCTGTTTGTATATAAAGTATATTCACACCAATTCATGTCTTCATACATGTACTTTGGATAATGATATCCATCACATTCCACCATCATTGCTAACCCCATGCCCCCTCCCACCTCTCTGCCCTATCTAGAGTTCCTCTACTCCTCCCATGCTCCCCCCTCCCTACCTCACTGTGAATCAGCCTCCTTATATCAGAGAAAACCTTCGGTATTTGTTTTTTGGGGATTGGCTAACTTCACTTAGCATTATCTTCTCCAAATCCATCCATTTACCTGCATATGCCATGATTTTATTCTCTTTTATTCCTGAGTAATATTCCATTGTGTATATATGTCACATTTTTTTATCCATTCATCTATTGAAGGGCATCTAGATTGTTTCCACTGTTCGGCTATTGTGAATTGTGCTGCTATAAATACTGATGTGGCTGTGTCCCTGTAGTATGCTGTTTTTAAGTCCTTTGGGTGTAGACCGAGGAGAGGGATAGCTGGGTCAAATGGTGGTTCTATTCCAAGTTTTCCTGATTGGGAGCTTCTTATAATCTTGAGTTCATCTAAAATTTGTCATTATTAAAATCAGTGAAGGTCTCTAAATTATTCACAAGGCTATTTTCTCTGTCAAATGATTTATCTCCATATTCAGCAGAAATTCAGTGATTCCAAAAGACTATAATTTGTCATTATTAACCCTGTGTCTCTAAATATGGATATAATTTTCTTCTTTCCTTTCTGTTTTTTTTAAGTCTCATGTTCAAGGGCTTTATAGATTCATTTAAGAAATGGGGGGAAAAGCTGTATGTTAAACAAAACCTCAGAACTGTGACACAGACACAGTTTTATAAACATTTTGGAGGTGGTTTTCTGGGGTTTTTTTGGTTTTGAAGTTTCTCTCTCTCTTTTTTTTATAATATGTTTTTAGCTTTTTCTAGCATTATTATCCTTCCAACACATGGTTTAGAAAGTAGGACTTTGCCATAATGTGTTTTAACAAATCTCCCACAACTAGACATTTTGATTATTTCTAGGTCTTCACTCTTCTAAATAATGCTGCAGTAAACATAAAATGGGTGTAGTTTAATTTTAAAAGGGGGATGAGGAAGTTTAAAATGGGAACGCATTAAAATAAATCATGCTTCCAAGAAAACCTGCCAGGGCTCAGATATCATTTGCTCATTTGTCAGATGCTAGACTTCATTGCTCTGTGTGGACCTTAAACTGGCTGCAATTTTCAGATTAGCAAAACACACTTGGCATTTTGTGCAAGCAAGTAAAAACAGTTCATGTTCGGAATATGATCATTTTGAAAATACAACTCTGATAGGTGAAGACTTCGGGGAAGGCTTGCACACTCTTTTTCACAGTGAAAAAAATCCAGCATAGTCCAACACTCTCTCCCTCACTCAGCTCGGATGTCCTGGATGAAATGCAGGAAATGGAAGCATGCTTTACAGAAGCACAGAAAAGCTGAGCTGGGGTTTATTGCAAAACAAGCCAATCTAATTCAACAAAAATGACACAATACACCGTCCTGTGTTCTATAGTGCATACAAAGTGAATAAGACCAGTTCCTGATTTCAAGGCACTTAATCTGGTAGTGGCGAAAGGAAGGGTTAAATAGCTCTTTTAGAGGTGAAAATATGTTAATATAACATGCCAGCCTTTTTTAAGGAATCCTTTTGTAGGAAAAATTACACTTACAAAAGTGAACCCCTTTGGGAATTGGGCAAATACATGGGATACAGAAGGAATGGGAGCAGGATTTCATGGTATGTCCAGAAATGAACAGCAATCCTTGCCCAAAAATTACAACAAAACCAATAAAAATTCAAACCCAAGGGATAAGTTAAGGACTAAAGAGTGATGTCAATAGAAATACACACAAAGAACTAGGAGGAATTAAAGAAAAGAGACACACCAGTTGTTGGGGGAATCATAAATACCTTCAGGTACAAGATGGCATCTGAGACAGACTTGGTATGAAAATGAGATGTCAGCAGGTGTGGGAACATCAATGTTCCCTGGGACTTTCTATCATGCCTATTGCACAGGGTAAGGTCAACCACCAAATTTAACCTTTCCCTAACTTAAAAACTGCAGGGGATACAGGAAAGGGTGGTGCATGATGCAGACCTGAAATCTCCCAGAACATACGACACACCCCTAATGACAAAAGGCAATGCCTGCCCTATGGATAAAAAGTCCCAAAGACATCAGTGCCACCAAAGGATTTTCTCAACCAAAGGCCACACTTTTCATCACTCCTGTTTACCAACTGCATACCTGCAAGTAAAGACTGCATGTAGGAATGACTATAGCAGGGAGGACAGCTAGGCGAAGATACAGGAAGGAAGAGGAGGCTTGATCAGACTACTTCTCAAACCTAGATAAACATCAAGATAAACTAACTACTGACCCTATCCACCTGCTTTTGGTGATTCTGATTCAATCGATTTAAGAGGTAGGGGAATCTATGTTTTGCAAAAACTCTTTAAGGTTTAGTCAGGCTTAGATTCACCAGTATAATATGAAATCCCTGGCTTCATTTTAGATTCAGAATGAACATATAGTGTAAATGTAGATATATGTATATAGTTTCTCAGTATAAATGTGAAGATAAAAGATAAATCACTGTTTTGCTTAACATCGCTCAACCTCAGTTTTCTCATCTGAAAAACAGGATCAAACTAAAAAAAATTTTTTAGATCCTTCACAGTTCTAAAATAGTTTGATTTCAGAGCTTAATTGAGAGCTTAAAAGAAAAATTAAATCAAGGAAAAAAAACACCCCATCTGGCCTTACTGAATTGTTGTGGAAAAGTTTTAGATTCTAAATTGCTTCTTATATACAGTTTTCTTTTTCCTGGTCTCCTTTTATCATAATACTCTCTTTAAACTTGCAGAAATGGCATATGTATATTTTTTAAATTGCCAAAAGTAATATAAATGTCAGAATTCTGTTTTACATAAGACAAAATAGCAACAGTACAACATGCCAACATTACAAAGCACATGTGATTGACACAAGATATAAGCACTTCATTTTCATGTCCTTTAAATACTCATGGACCGTGTTCTCCTTGAATGGGGCTTGTTTATTTTTTTTCTTTTTACTTTATTGGTTGTTTTTAGTTACATATAACATTAGGATTCATTATGACATGATTATAAAAGCAAAGAATGTCATTTGCTCTAATTCAGTCCCCAGCACTTCCCCTTGCTCTGTCCTCGTCCCTTCCCTCTTCCTTTCCCTCAACTCCGCTGATCTTGATTTTCTTTAAAACACTGTTAGTCCCTCCACAGGTGCTGAATCCTTCAGTGGTTCTCTGACATGGGATGCTCCTCTGAACCCTCAGCATCTGATCAAAAAGTATTTGTTGAATGAATTAATTAATTCACAGATATGCAAAAATCTCTCTCTTTGCAAAAGTTAACAATGGCTCTTTAAACTACATATTTCCATTGACAATCCAGTATTCTTAGCTTACTAATATAAATTTTACTCTGTAGATTGTATATGTGAGTCCAAATAAGGAGAAAGCTTTTAGTTACTTTCAGAAGAGTGTTCAATTTTAGAAAAGATTCCTAACTTTTTCCATGACATACCTGCAAGTGCTGCTTTTCTGCATGACGTCAGCTCGATGATACCCAGAGAGTTTACAAAAACCGTCATTACTGTAAACTACAGGCCAATCCACAATCTGGGCATTTCCCAGTAAGAAACTTGATTCTAAGGAAGAAAGAAACAAAGGAAGTTACTTAGCCTTATTTAACAATTTACTTCTTTCAAGTAATCAAAGAGGCAAATTCAAAAAGATGGCTGATTATGGTACAAGTAACCTAACCTATGAAATCAATATAGCATGATGATCAATGAGATCTGCAATACATACAAGATTTATACACAAACTAAAAATGTCATTTAAAGAAACTATAATAACTCTTTGCATTCAAGTACACCCTATGTTATGAAAACAATGTGTGATTACTACTATAATATTATTGACTACAATAATTACACTTAAAAATGGGTTAATTTATTAAGACCCTATGGGCACTTTTACAAAAATACTTGACAACAGAGGCAAATTGTTCGACCCCCCCCCCCTCCAAAAATTCTTTTAATACAATTTTGAAATTACGGGACAAATTCTTTGTATATTAGATTGATCTTGAGAAGTATAATTTTAAATAGTTCTAAGGGGTATTCTTTTCAGTAGAATGAATCAGACATTACTTTTCTGTAATCATATATGAATACACAACCAGGGTAATTTCACATCTCGTACAACCACAAGAATGGAAAGTTATACTCCATGTATGTATAATATGTCAAAGTACATTCTATTGTCATGGATAGCTAAAAAAACAAATTTTAAAAATTAAAAAATAAAGGGTCTTCTTTTAAAATAAAATTATTCAAAGATACTACTGTCTACCACATATTGCACAGAATTTAGAAACTGCAAGTATTACATATAAGAAATATCTCTACTTTATTAATATAGAAAAGTAGGTTTGCTTCAGGTATAAAATTAACACAAAAAACAAATATCTTTGTGTATCAATCTTGATTGAAAATCCAATCATTTCAGGCAGCCACTTTAAGCAGTCTTATAGATAACATGACAATAAATTAAAATTAATATTAAAATATTAACATAAAAATGAAAAATATTTTAAAATAAAAATCTTTAAAGAGTAAAAATTCTAAAATGAATACAGTACTCCAAACTTATCTCAAAAAAAAAAAATCCCCCTTGGGCTCATATTCAGGGTAATATACTCAAAATAAAAATGGGCTTATGAGTAGCAGACTTGAAGTCCTGTCTCAAAGTCAGTCTTCATAAAAATAATAATGCAATTCAACATTTGCTAAGTAGTAGTTACTACTTAAAATGGATTGCTCTGGATTAGACAATGGAATAGAATAAAGATTAATAAAACATACCCTTGGCTCTCAACAAATTTACATGTTAAGAAAAATAAGTGTATAACAACCGAATCCAACTTAGGAGAATAGATACTAATTCAAGAAGCACAGAACAACATATGAGAAAAAACCTTTTGAGAACACTAGGAAAAAAAACAAAAGTGGGCAGAAACTGGGGGAAAAAAAATTAAACACTGAAAAAATAGAGATATATCAGGTGAGACACTCATTTAACTGTGTCCATCCCAAGAGGACTTCCCAGTTTGGACAGTTTATTAGGTGATACTGCCCCAGCAGAAATGTCTTTTAAGGCTAAGGAGTCAAAGGCCATAGTCCTAACTACAAAAGTACAAACTAGGAAACTTCTAGAATAAAACATAGGAGAAAATCTTGCAATATGGAGGGAGACAAAAATTTCTTATATAAGATTCATTTAGCAATCACCATAAAAAAGATGCCAAATTAGGCTTCAATAAAATTAAAATCAACTAAGCATTCAAGGATACTGTAAAGAAAATAAAATAGAAAACTACAGCCTGGGAGAAAATATTCAAAATACACACATCCAATAAGAACTCCAATCCAGAATATATTTTTAAAAATTCCTACCAAAGATCAAACAACCTAATCAACAAAACAAGCAAATGACTTGAACAGATATTTCACTAAATAAGATATGCAGTAGTAGTAGGCACAAAATACGACTTCACAGTCATCAGGCATGAGGTGGGTAACAACTAAAATCACTGTGCTATACCACTGCTCAACCACCAGAGTACTTACAAAGGCTAACACCACAAAACAAGTATGAGAATCTGAAGCAATTGGATGTCTTTATAAAATGCTCATGAAAATCTACAATGGTATGATTGCTTTGGAAAACAGTCTCTTGTACAGTTAAATATTCATCTATGACCCAGAAACTTCACCCCTAGATATTTATTCAAGTGAAATAAACGCATATGTTAACAAAAAGACTTGCAGAAAAATGTTCACATCAGATTCATTCATAGGAGCCAACACATTGGAAAGAATGCAAATGTTCAACAAGAGAACAGATTCCAAATTGTGCCATATTCATACAAGAAATAATACTTAGCTCTAAAGTGGAACAAACTTCTGATACAGTTAACAACATGCAGGAATCTCAAACACATTATGATCACTAAAAGAAGCCAAATACTTAAGTAGCTATACTGTATAATTTCACCCACATAAAACTTAAATACAGAGAAAGCTAATATAGTAAAAGGGATCAGAACAAGGATCTCTTTCTTTGTTTATGATAAATGCTTAAGGTGATGGATATGCTAATTACCCAGAACAACAATTTCTGAAGGAAATAAACAGGGGAATCATAGGAAAGAGGCAAAAAAAGAACATTCTGGGAGATTTTATTGTTCTTTATGATGGTATAACTTGCTCAGGTTAACATATTTGTCATTGAACTATATACTTGTAATCTGTGCATTTTACTGCATATAAATTTAAAAGAAAACCCAAGGAGGAGTATGGGTAATCCCTTTTGACCAGAGAATCAGGAGTTTTAGGAAAACAGTGATATCTGAGCTGAGGCTTAGCTGTGAGAATGAATATTATCTCTCCATGGTACCTACAGCAGTTACAGTGAAGATCAAAATGAGCCAATTGCTGCAAAAAATCCTTCAGAAAGCATAAACTCCTCTATAAATATATCATATTTTCCTTTATATGTAGTATCAATTATAAATATGATCATCAAAAATGTCCTTTCCCCTCTTATCCCAGGCCAGTTTATCCTGTCTAATCCATAAGCTCTCCACTTCATGATCAGACAACTATATGGCCCAGCACACAGCCACCCAGTCTCCCTGCTTTAACTCCTCCTGATTTTCACTCTTATGCAAAAATTGACCCCTGAAAGCCTCCTCCATCCTAGCCTCCTCAAGAATCCAAACAACTTACATTATCAAATCTATAATCCCCTTCCAGACTTATAGAGCCCTCTGAAATCTAGCCTCACCTTTCCACTAATGCAAACATATATCTCATTACTATTAAAGTCCACATGCCACTGCAGTTAAGTCCGTTTCTTCACTGTGTTCCCAAAACATGCTTACTCGTGATGCTCATTACTCAGTCAAAACACTTTCCCCCCACCTTTAGCCTACCAAACATGGTACTTTTCACTTGCGATCCTCCATACTTATACACCATTTCTTCCCCTTCTCAACCCACTGACATCTACTTTTATTTAGATGTGAACTGGCATGTCTTCAGGGCATCTTTCCTGACTAGGTCACATCCATTGTTACATAATTATTTTTTTGGACATGATTTACCTCTTCTGGTACTCTTTAGCAACCCAGTGTTTTTCAGACATTTTTTTAACTGAAGCTCAATTGTAAGAAATAAATAATAAGGTGTAGACATACACAAAGTGTGTACAGGCATGAACACACATGAACATACAACTGAAAAATTTCTGAGGACAACACTTACTGCATGAGATGTACTCTACCATTTTCTGTTCTGTTTCAGTTTGAGGTGTGTAAGTCAAAACCCATTACATCAATTTCACACCTCAATGAAGGGTGGCATCTCATGGTTTTAAAAACATGTCTGAAGCAAACCTCCAAAGCTTTGCAGGCCTCCCTCTCTCATAAACAAACTTGTTTTTAAAGACAAGTGCTAGGTTTAAATCAGGAGCTCTCAATGTTTCTAGTCAACTCTATAATTAAAAATCCTACCCTTCCTTCCCCATCATACCACTCTTAATAGCTCTGCAATGGAAAAGCAGGGTCCAGCTCAGCAGCACCCAACTATCACTACCCATTTGTTGTCGATAACATTATTTCACTTATATGCCAATAAAAATAACTCTGCCCGATAACAGAATTAATAACAAAAGCAACCATGAGTAAATCATGTCCAAAAAGATAATTATGTAACAAGGGATGTGACCTAGTCAGGAAAGATGCCCTGAAGTCATGCCAGTTCACATCTATATAAAAGTAAATGTCAACAGGTTGGGAAGGGGAAGAAATGGTGTTTAGGTATAGAGGATCGAAGTGAAAAGTACCATGGTTGGCAGGCCAAAGGTGGAGGGAAAGTATTTTGAATGAGTAGTGGGCATCATGAGTAAGTATGTTTGGGGAACACACTGTGCTAGGACTTGGGCCTGATGCTGTCCCTGCTACCTGCAACCCAGGAAACAACTCCCTCTCCCTTCTACTGATGGCTCACAAACAATAAGCCAGAAACTCACAAAGCCCAGACTACCAAAGGGAGAAGCAGCAACTAGAACACATGTTCTCTAAATTCTAATTCTTGCCTGAAAGATCTGCAAATTCAAACTCTTTCTAGGGAAAACTGTGTCTCTTTTTCTGCTTTAGATAGAAAAATAGGAAGATTAGGCATGAAGGGGAAGACCTAAAGCAACTTCCTGCATGCAAGATTAATTCTCCTTCTTATTGGCTTCAAGGAAGACTTGTGTAGGGGGAAAAAAATGAAAGTTTTATCAAACTAGTGGAGATTTTCCATTACTTCAAAACCATTTTTAAAAAATCTATTGGATCTTAACCAATAACACAGAATAAGAACAATTTAGATATCTGCCAGGTATGTTCTATAATATCTGTTTGCATATTCAATCATACCTAGAAACTCAGCATTTTTTAAAACCAACTTAAAGTTCAAAAGAATAGAAACTTGCTTTCCATTCATATTTATACTTTATGATTGAGTTCAGTAACTTAGACCATCAAAGAGTGACATCTTTGGACCAGTCCTCCCAGCCCCTACCATAAAGCTTTAATGATTGTTCTTTAATAATATGCACTCCAGGTCTATGGAGGACAAATAAAAGAACTGTTTCTATCATTTCTGAATGTTTTATAAAACCATAGTACAGTAAATTAGCCATAATGCTAATATAAAAACTCATCAACTGATAAATGTTCATAATAATCAGAATACCACAAAAATCCCTGTCCCAAATAGTCTCTCCACTCTTGGATCCTCTCTCAATGCTACCAAGAGAATAAGTGAAAAACCTGGGGAGTTTTAATTAGGTCACTGGTTTTCTCATACACCAACTAGTGATAATGATAACTACCACTCTGGATAATTATGAAGGTTAAATAATTGATAATGTCAGCAAAGTTTTCACATACTAACTATTGGAGCAGAAAGGCTTTATAAAATATTATTGTATGCAAAATTCTTTTCTAACTGTGTCATATATGCAGAGAAAGTTTGCAATGTGGGCAAGGCGTGAGTGTGAATGCATATATAAGGGAAAAAAACATCTAAATATTGAACCTACAAACCTACAAAATTATATTTATCAGTGAGAACTAAACTACAATAAAATATTTTAAAATGAGAAATACAAGAGACAGATTTTTTTAAATAAGACCAAATTAGATGGAAAATGCCAAAAACTAAAGGATCTATGACCTTCTTTTGTAAATTTGCCCATGTGTTAACTGAAACATTCTATGTATATATGAAATAGTCATATAATTGTTCCATTCCCTGCAACCATAAAACTTCTTGTTTCAACAAATGAGAAATCTAATATTATTAATAAACATTAAGAACAAGATAACAAATTAATTAAAATTGCTTCCCAGAAAATTCTAATTTCCTTTAGTTTTAAAACATAGTGGAGAAAAGAAATCTGATTTCAGAGAAATAACTTCTCTGTAGAGCAAATGAGCTGCAATACTAGAAAGGGAGACAGCCCAGAAGTTTCAAAAACATGAATCCATTAAGGAAAGCACCCAGAATTCTCAGGGGGCCTCACCCTGAGACGATGAAAACTAGTTTTAGTTTGTTCTCACTTTCTTAGTACACATGGAGCCATGAATTCTGGAAAACCCAACCTTCCTTAATACCCAGGCTGCTCTGGTCCTTGAAGATATTTACAAACATTTAATCTCCAAATGGTTCAAATATACACTGCAGTCCTGTATGGGGTGCCTGAGGATCAGGGCGTTATCCCTACCAGCAGGGAGGATTTCAGAAGCTGCAATTCCACACATCAGCAGATTCTTGAATGAATTCCTATAAGAGGTTTAGGCTTGAGAAACATTATATTCTTTCAAGACCACCCAGTGTCCTCTAAGAGGTGGACCTGAAATAAAACAAGTACTTTTTCCTCAAGAGTTGGAAGGTTAAAAACCAACTCATAGGCCACTGGTTCAAAATGGTCCCTTAAGGCCATCTGAAAAGTTAAAAAAATCAAAAAATTTTTAAATATTTATTTATTTATTAGTTGTAGTTGCACACAATACCTTTATTTACACGTAGTGCTGAGGATCAAATCCAGGGCCTCACACATGCTAGGCGAGCACTCTACCACTAAGCCACGACTCCAGCCCCCCAAAAATCAAATTTAATATACAATGTTTTAGGAGATACACACACATACACACCTTTTAGAAGCAGAGAGAAGATGGCAGTTACCAGAGACTGGGAAAGAGAGATGGATAAGGAAAGGGGAGACACTGGTCAGTGGGTACAAAGTTATTATCAGATTATTTCAGAGCAAGGTGACTACCATTATTAATAATATATTACATATTCCAAAATTATTAAAAGCAAGAATTTTAAATATTCTTACCACAAAGAAATGACAAACACTTTAGGGGACAGATATGCTAATTAGTCTAATGTGGTCATTCCACAATGTATACAAGTATAAGAACATCACATTGGACTCCAAAAGTATACACAATCATGACTTTTCAATTAAAAACAAAATGAATCTTTTAAAAATGGCCCCCCATGAACAATTATCAGTGTTGATCAACCTTGGCTGCATATTTGCTTGAGAGGAGGGTGGGAGAGATTGGAGGAGGACACAGGAATCACCCACCCAAGACACCATACCTGTTTTAATTAGTCTGGATTGGAACCCAAGCATTAATATTTATTTTTAAATCTTCTCAGGTGGTTCTAATGTGAAGCCAGGGTGGAGAAGCACTAATCTAGTGCAATAATTCCTAAACGCTAGCAGCTGCAATAGAATCTTGTCACGAGTGTCAAAAATAGAGATTGCTAAATTCTAATGCAGATGCACTGAATTGACTCCCTCAGGATAGAATACAAAAATACAGCCATAGAGACAAGTCTCATGCTCAGTCAAGTTTGGGACACTTTGATCTGGTACCATACTACTCAAAATATTCATCGGGCATTACCCAGAAGTTTATTAACAATGCAGAACCTGAGACCCACCCAAGACCTACACTTTAACAAGGTCCTCAGGTGATTCCCAAGCACGTGAAAGTATCCTCCTCATGCAATCTTGCCTTCCTTTTTTACTGGTGGAAAAGCAAGCCAGGAAAGTTAAAGGACTGGCCTGGTGGACATAAGTCAAGAGTGTCCTATGTCATTAACATGGGGAAAACATGTTGGTGTCATTCCACAATTTCAGAATTTATTGGATAACAATAAATTCACAAGCTACACCACTTTTATCAACGGGAATTCACTGAATACTTGTGGGTCACCTGGTAGTCATAAGCTGGGCAAACCCAGGTCATTTCATTCCAATCTTAATTTCTATTATCTATAACACTCAAGTCACACATACTTCACACAGTAATATATAAATAAGTCAGAGAAAGACTAATAAAGGGTTTAATGGACTCAGGGCCACAGATGCTGAACCAAGAGTACAGGCAGAGAGAGAGACATGAATACAGAGCCAAAGAGTCACTGAAAGTGGCCAGATAAAGATTTTAATGAACCAGTTCTGCAGCGTTGTCAAAGCAGAGGGTCCAGATAGATGGCAGTTTCAGTTTCAGAGTATCAGCTCAAGGTGTCAGCTTGGAGTCGGCAGTGTGTGATCATCAGACAGGAGAAACCACACTTTGCTGAAGCCGGTGGGGAGAGGAGATCAGAGGTTTGTCACTGTGGTGATTTTCCTGGGCAAGGCCCATAGTAAGTGACCAGGTCATGGGGTCAAGGTGTCACTGTGTTCTGTCTCAGGGGGCTCCTCTTTTTATAGGACTCAAGTGAGGTGTTCACATCAAATGAGGTTGTTAAGCTCCCAAGTCTGGTGTTCCTCATATGATTTGGTATGTCCACTTGTCTAGATACTCCTTGATTAAGTTTGATAAAATGGCACATGTAAGTTCTTTATCAATGTGTGCCTTGTGGCGGTGCCAGGCAGACAGAGGTTGTTTACTTGTATAAACAAGATGTGTTGTCATTCTACCTTGGCACCTGGACTCTATAAAATAGAGTAGTTCATGGCAAACTACTACTTTACAATATGGAGTAGCTCAGGTTTAGGCACAGCCTAAAACTTGCTGTTCTTTTCAAAGAGTAATCAGAGCAGAGCATTTCTCTCTCTACACGATGCAGAAAAATATGACATTTGCCAGCAAATAGATGGATCTGAAGACTATCATGCCAAGTGAAATAAGCCTGTCCCAAAAAGCCAAAGGTTGAATGTTTTCTCTGATTTGTGGAAGCTAACCCACAATAAGAGGGTTGGGGGGAGTGACGGGCAGAATAGAAGTTCAGTAGATTAGACAATGAGGAATGGAGGAAAGGGAGGATGGATAAGAAAAGAAAAGACAGTGGAATGAACCTGACATAATTTTCCCATGTACATATACGAAAACAACACAGTGAATCCCACCATCATGTACAAGAATAGGGTACTAACTAGAATACAATATATTTCATGCTTGTATAATTATATCAAAATGGATTCTGCATCATGAATAACTAAAAAGAATCAATAAACTTTTTAAAAGGGGGAAATTCAATAGGGAGAAAGAACTAAACTTCACCGTCTAAAACTTTCTATTCTATCACACCATTTCAAAACTTCTGTCCAAATGTTTGTTTCGTTTAATTTTTAATATAAGGAGACACATCTTTATACAATAATTTCTTCAGACAACAGGAAAATAACCCTATCTAGATTAATAGCACTAGACCCAGCCCAGACCCAGTGGGATCCAGGCTCACAGTAGGCCTGGGTCCACCCCTCCACCAGCAGGCACCCACCAGAGCTCAGCCTCCAACACAGGACCATCTCTTCCAACCAGCAGATTGACTTGGGAGTTCAGACCTGGCCCAGATCCATCCACATCAACTTGCACGTGACCCAGGTCCAGGGTAGGTCCGAGTTCGCCCCTCATCCAACCTGGGAGCCAAAGCCTAACCCACTTCCATCTTGGGACACTGCAGTCATCGCCATAGTCTTCCCCATGCAGTAGCCCGTAACTTTTTGACGACAGGGCCTAGAAGCAGCTGCATATCAGAGCAGGCATCACAAAGGGAGTGTGAGGCCAACTCTTTCAGCCCCATCTCTATAAGACATTGCATCCATCTTGGGGCACCTTAACTATTATCTCGAGTTACCTTGGCTATTGCTGCCACCACCTTTAGATGCAGTAGCATACATTGAGGGACACCATCAGGGTATGGAAGCCCAACATCAAGGTGAGGTAAAGACAATCTACATGGGTACTACAAGAATATAGGAAACAAACTGTAATATCTCAGATCCACACTGCAAGAAAGGAAGACACACAGACAACATGAAAAAACAAGGGAGGAAAGTTCCCCAAACAAACCAAGACACTAAATATCAGAACCTATGGACAGCAAAGTTGATGAAATATCTGAGAAGGAGTTCAGAAGGTTCATAATTAAAATGATCTGTGAATTAATGAATGACCTAAATGAGCAAATACAGGCAAAAATTGATCATTTCAACAAAGAGATAAGAGAGCAAATACCGGTAGCAAAAAATTACTTCAAGAAAGATAGAGGCACTCTGAAAAAAAAAAGTCAGAAATCCTTGAAATGAAGGATACAATAAATCAAAAAAAAAAAAAACCTCAATAGAAAGCATAACCAACAGACTAGATCTCTTGGAAGAAAAAAATGGCAGATAATGAAGACAAAGTACACAATCTGGAAAATAAAGTTGATCAACAGTGAAGATGGTAAGAAACCATAAACAGAATATCCAAGAATTATGGGACATCATCAAAAAGACCAAATCTAAGAGTTATTGGTATAGAGGAAGGCACAGAGTTTCAAACCAAAGGAATGCACAATCTCTTCAATAAGATAATATCAGAAAATCTCCCAAGCATGAAGAACGAATTGGAGAACCAAATACAAGAGGCTTACAAGGACACCAAATGTTCAAAATTAGAACAGATCTAAACCAAGACACATTATAATGAAAATGCCTAGCATAAAGAATAAGGATAGAATCTTAAAAGCCACAAGAGAGAGGAATCAGATCACATATAGGGGGTGACCAATTTGTATCTCAGGAGATTTTTCAACCCAGACCCTCAAAGCCAGGAGATGGTGGAACAACATATACCAAGCCCTGAAAGAAAATGGATGCCAACCAAGAATCTTATATCTGGCAAAACTAAGCTTTAGAGTTGATGATGAAATAAAAACCTTCCATGATAAACAAAAGTTAAAAGAACAATCTGTGAGGTGAATAGACAGCCTGCATCTTGGGAGCAAATCTTTATCCCTCACACATCAGATAGAGCACTAATCTCTAGGGTTTATAAAAACTCAATAAGCTAAACACCAAAAAAACAAATAATCCAATCAGTAAATGGGCCAAGGAACTGAACAGACACTTCTCAGAAGATGATATACAATCAATCAACAAATATATGAAAAATGTTCACCATCACTAGCAATTAGAGAAATGCAAATCAAAACCACTCTAAGATTTCATCTCACTCCAGTCAGAATGGCAGCTATTATGAAGACAAACAACAATAAGTGTTGGCAAGGATGTGGGGAAAAAGGTACACTCATACACTGCTGGTGGAACTAAAAATTGGTACAGCCAATATGGAAAGCAGTATGGAGATTTCTTAGAAAATTGAGAATGGAACCACCATTTGACCCAGCTATCCCTCTCCTCAGTCTATAACCAAAGGACTTAAAAAACAGCATACTACAGGGACACAGCCACATCAATGTTTATAGCAGCACAATTCATGATAGCTAAACTGTGGAACCAACTTAGATGCCTTTAATAGATGAATGGATGGGAAAAAATGTGGCATATATACACAATGGAATATTACTCATCAATAAAAGAGAATAAAATCATGGCATTTGCAGGTAAATGAATGGAGTTAGAGAAGATAAATCTAAGTGAAGTTAGCCAATCCCAAAAAACCTTATGCTGAACGTTTTCTCTGATATAAGGAGGCTGATTCATAATGGGGTAGGGAGGGGGAGCATGTGAGGAATAGACAAACTCTAGATAGGGCAGAGGGGTTGCAGTAGAAAGGAGGGAGCATGGGGTTGAAAATGATGGTGGAATGTGATGGTCATTATTATCCAAAGTACATGTATAAAGACACGAATTGGTATGAATATACTTTGTATACAACCAGAGATATAAAAATTGTGCCCTATATGTATAATAAGTGGGTTAGGCTTTGGCTCCCAGGTTGGATGAGGGGCGAACTCGGACCTACCCTGGACCTGGGTCACGTGCAAGTTGATGTGGATGGATCTGGGCCAGGTCTGAACTCCCAAGTCAATCTGCTGGTTGGAAGAGATGGTCCTGTGTTGGAGGCTGAGCTCTGGTGGGTGCCTGCTGGTGGAGGGGTGGACCCAGGCCTACTGTGAGCCTGGATCCCACTGGGTCTGGGCTGGGTCTAGTGCTATTAATCTAGATAGGGTTATTTTCCTGTTGTCTGAAGAAATTATTGTATAAAGATGTGTCTCCTTATATTAAAAATTAAATTCCCATCTGAAACAATCTTCAAAATTTGAAGCTACATGTTTCTAAACATAGGAAAAACAAGACTGTCCAAGGTAACTACTTGGCATGTGATATCTCCTTTCTGTACTCTGCAGGTAGAATACAGAAATCTGCCTGTACCCAGCAAAGTTAAGCTGGGTGTCCTTTGGCTGCAGTCTTTTCTTCTTCAAAGAAATGAAAAGGGAGCAAGATGACAAAGTGATGACGCAGGTGATCTTTAGAGCCTCACTCCAAATATGGCCTTCTTCCAATTCTCCCATCTCAAGGAAATTTTCCCTACCTCCAGCGATACTCAGATGCTGGAGCCAAAACCCTGGGAGTCATCTTTCACCTTCCTATCCATGCCATCTAATTCATTACTAAGTCCTTATGATGGTTCTACCAACAAAACATGTTGGACACGTCCATTTCTATCCACCTCTACTACTGCTATCCCAGACAAGCCACCATCACCACCTTCTTGGACCTTCGGAATAGCCTCCTAGCTATTCTACTTTAGCTCCTTCTCCCTCCAGCCCTGAACAAGCAACCACTGTGACCTGCAGGTTTGTGCAGTATGTGGGATATAATGCAAAACTTCCCCGTCTTTTCTTCCTCTTTATATCCTCTGTAATCCAATTGTATGAGTCTTTTAAGTTTCATACACTGAGCCATTCATTTTCTCTTTCCCTCCTTAGCTTTACACACGTTTTGTTCTTTGCCTGAAATATGCTTCCCATTTATCTCATTACTTCTGACTTTGGGTACCGATTTAACACTACTTCCTTAGAAAGGCCTTCCTAACACTATTTTCCAATCAAAATTAGTCTCTGCTAACACATGATCACAGGACCCTCCCCTTTTCCTTCAAAATGCTTGCCCACGATTTCTAATTACATATTTAATGTGGGTTTGTTGAATACCTGTTTCACCTACCAGACTAAGAGATTCATAAGGTCAAGAATCATGTCAGTTTGTTCATCACTATGTACCCACAAATGTTTGAAGAGTGACCAATCAAATAAAAAATTTCTGACTCCTATTTAAAGTCACACCGTCAATAAACAACCATAAAGCAGTGCTTAGATACTGTCAAGAATGTGGATAAGGACTAAGCTAGGCATATAGAACTGACCACACAATAAAAGAATACTAATAGGTGTTCCCAAACAGAATTCCCTGAATTTTTGAATGGCATCTGGTAACTTGTGAATTTAAATTATGGAATCTATATTATTTGTTTAAATTTGTCTTGTAGGTGAGTGATAGCTATAAATATATTTAAGTTTCACATAACAGTAATAGAGCAATCACTGAAGCATACATAGCACATTTTATTTGGGTTAAATAAAATCTTAGTGCAGATGGCTAAACAAAAGCATAAATAATTTATATGTCATGCCCACATTCACAATGTTGATCTCTGGTTTGTGCATTGCCTGTTTCTATGTCAATAACCAAATACAGAGCTGGTTTCTTTCAATCCCTACAAAATACACCTTTACCCTACAATTCTATATCCACACAGAAAAGTGTACAGACATGCACTTTGTGCCTTCCACAATGCGACTAATTATTATATAATAATATTGGCAACATTAAACAGACCATCACTGTGGGAGTTTGAAATATGCAAAAAATATCTGTTAATTTATTCAAACTTGTTCAGCTGTCATCAAAGATAAAAATATGCCTCCACTTTTCATCTCCGTCAAGATCAAAGGTACATTTTTAAGTTTCTGTGTTTCTTTGATGGCATTAACTTTATCATTCTTCCATCCAGCCAAACTGGTTCAGAATGCATGAGCTCTTTTAACATATGTACCTGAAATTCTAATGGCAGGGACAATAGAAACTTTGTTAAAATATTTTCTCTACAAAAAAAAAGTTCAAGAATTCAGTTTCTACTTTTACTAGTTGGTGTTTTGTTCACAAGAAAATGGATTTCTAAACTGTATATTGGCCAAAATTATTAGAAGCAAAATGTAATTCGAATAATGTTTAATAATGACCGATATGATTCATAGACTTGTAATACAATAGAAAATATTCACCATGATGTAGATAATGGCAAATTTTTACTGAATTCTGTTACGATGAAATTTCTTAAAATACCTAAAAAGCCTTCAGACATATGCTAGTTATATAATATTGAGGAATAAATGCAAAATAAGTCAAGATGTGTTTATCAGGAAAAAGGATATGACATATGTGGTGTTCAAGCTTCATTTTAAATCCTGAAAATGACCAAGTTTTCTTTTAGAAACCAACCACAATTTTTCTGAAAGGACTGTACTTTTCTTTGAAGCTTACCTTTTAAGGCAACCAAACACTAATGGCAAGATAACTGATAAAGAACTACAATTAAAAGACTAATGAAACCTGCACACATGGCACAAATGCAGAAGAGAAGCTTTTCCAAATGCATTGCAATCCAATAAATTTTCTAAATCTTTGTTCAATTTTTTTTCTACAATCTATGCAACAGAAGATAATTGTTCAAGAGAAAAATATGCTCCTACAGATTCCATTTCCTCCTTGGGCCAGTCTTCACTGGGCCAATTACAAAAGGGGGCTAAAGGCCCTGCTTCCTTCTTCAGCTTCTTGAAGAACTGCTAGGTTCTGAGGTCACCATTGCTGATGTTTCTTTTGCTCTAAGTAGTAAGTTTTGTTTGGGGGTGGAGGGAGGTGGGCAGGGTGAATCATTTATTCATTTGGTTTGGTTTTTTCTCCAAGTTAGTAAACCATTGATAAAGTGAATCCAAATGCTTTTAAGTTTAACCTGTATTAGGAAAGTCTCAATTATTTATTACTTTACTTTCTTGAGGTTAAAACAAAAAGAAATAGAAAAAAAAAACTTCTCCTACCTTACCTTATGTAGAAAAATATGAAAAGGCGACTGTGTACTGAGCCCTTCCTCTGATGCAGTGCAGTGCAAGATCTGTGACATCTGTGGCTTCACCAAATCTCTCCAGCAACACTGTAAGGTAGGTGTTGGATTCCTGGAGAGACTCAGTGTGTCACTGCAAGCAAGGGCTAGGGCCAGGACAGGTATTTCTGAGCCTTGGAAGTGCCCTGCAGAGACCTGGGAAGATTACCAGCAACCTCGACTGTAGTTGCTCTTGTGGAGAAAGAGGTTGCTTTAGCAGCCAGGAGGAGAAATGTTCCACATTTCACTATTCACTCTTGGAGATCTTTGGTTTCTGAGTTCAGCTAATGAGGCAACTCTTGTTGCTCTTTGGTCCATCATATTTATAATGCATTGGCTGCATATGAGGTCAGTTATGGTCAGTTTCATGCCCTGAGATGAGTCAGTATAGTGAATGGCATAATTTCACTTACTCTACAAACAGCACTTTCAGGAAATATAAGAGAAATAGATGGCAAAACTCTTACCCATAGGATTGAAATCAGGTTGGGGGTAAATCTAATGTTCTACTGAGTGGGAAATCAAAGGTGACCCTAAGATTTTAAGGATAAAAGACAAAAATATTAAAGATGTTCTTGACAGACATGAGAAAATACCAAAGAACATCCATCTGTTTGAGGCCAAAAGCAAACATTCAGTTCTGGGCATATGGAGTTTTAGATGACTTGGGAGAAGAACAAAAGAAATTCCATATACCACTGCAAACACAGGACTGGGGCATGAAGTTTAAATAATGCAGAGAAAGCTTGCTCTGAAAAGCATGGCAAAGGTTTAAGAAGAAAGGAAGGGAAAATCTCAGTGGCTGGCTGATCTTCAGGAGGTCAAGGAAGGAGAGGGAAAGGGAGGAGAGAGGAGAACTATAAAAAATCCAGTAAGAAGGGCAGGAGAGCATGTAGGCATGGAAGCTAACAGATGCACCTGTTAGAGGGCCGGGGAGTGCCATATTAAATCCTGCAGACACAAAAATACAGATAAAGAAAAAGGCCTCTGGATTTATAAGAATGCTCACTTATAATCTTCTAGGAAGTTTCCACATTAGGAACTAGATATAAATTAGCTGCCACATGGTATGGAAGGAAATGATGACTCAAAATTAAATGTATTAAACAACAAAATCATAATAATAACTAATGACATGGATATTGTGCTTGTTATGTGCCAGATACTATTCCCTGCACTTTGCACATACTATGTTATGAATCCTCACTCTAACCTGCACCAGCTACAAACTACTGTTACTTGTATTACACATGAGGACACCAGGTACAAGTAAAGTAAGTTAGTCACAGTTAGTGAACATCAGCCAGGACTCAAAAGCAGGCCTACCCTAACCAATGTGCATATTGCCTCTTGAGGAGAAACAGTATTCTGTCATTGTGTTTATTTTGCAATCTCAGTACTAGATCAATGTCTGGCACACAGTGGGCACTCAATAAAATTTTGTTGCATTAATGAACAATTAACTATAAAAGACATAAGAGTCAGGCAAAGAGGTGGGAGTTGTTTTCAGGAGACTCACTCTGAAACTATTTAACATCCAATGTAGAATTTCTCTATTTTTACAATGCTGCAAATATATGAAAATAAACCCATTGTGCTTCCCTTACCCCAAACAAAAAAAGGTGCTGAAGACATCCAGAAAAACCTACAGAAAAGGCTTCCAGAAGAAAAAAATCAAGAAAAAGGTTAACATTTCCCCTCAACCCAAGTGAGTTGATCAATTTTTAGTTTAATTCAGCAATTTGAGGCTGGACTGTAAGTGCTTTGACCCAAGGCAAAATTTCCAGAAGATACTTAAGCAGGCAAGGATTGATTTCCAGAGATAAAATTTACCATCAATAACTACTAAATGCAAAGTTGTTAAAAATGTAATCAGAATCTACAAAACTGTAAAACAGTTCTGTCTTATATAAAATAGTCCAGCATTTAAACCCTTGGAGATTAAAACAAAAATGATTAGAAATATTTCAGCTTCATATCAAATTGGAATAGGAGACAGCAGTTATATATCATTATAGCTATAAGCTGCTATGATTGTACACTTAAGCTCAGATCTCACATCTCTTCTCTCTCAAAGTCCATAAGACTTTGTGCTTACTGGTCGTATGTCTATGATTGGATCAGATCCCAAAAGAGAAAGAGAAACATTTTCAATAGAATTTCAAATCGTTTTTCAATCATTCTTCCTTTCTAAATTATCTTGCCCATTTGTTTACTTATCTTTCTCCATTTGCAAACTTAACAAATCACAAAGCTACCATCAAGATTGTATACCTGTATGTCACTTCATTAGGTAATCATATTCACATATAACCAAAAACTAAAATAATATATGGAATACTTATTTCTATGACAATAATTATCACTGCCTTCACTTGATCAAATATCTTTTAAGACTCAGCCTTTCCAATATTAACTTCTGTATTATATAAAATAAGAATATTTAAATGATTACTTGTAGTCATTATTAAATTATGAAAGGTCATGTCAGGTATTATTAAGTTAAAATATTTAGGGGACCATGCTGAGAATTGTTCTAAAATTCTACTCTATTATTAGAAAATGAATATGTTTTATAAATGTTCATTTCTTCAAGCCCATCAACCCCAATACTTTCCTTGACTTCAGTTTCCACAACAATAAATGCCACAGGTCTCAGGCTTGTCATTCATGTTTATCTGATTTCACAACATATCTCTTTCATTCAAAAAAGCACTCTATGGCATATTTTAACTTTTACCATTAAAACCAACTTTATATGGGACATTTCAAAGCATCTCTCAACATAGTTTCCAACCCTACCAAAAAAAAAATAAATCCCTAAAATCAAAATTCATTTGCTGGTTGACAGGAATTAATATATTTCCCAATCATATGTCTTTTAGAGTTTAAAAACCTGGAGAACTTTGAAAATAATTTGTTTTGGCTTTGTATCTTACTTTTAAAATTTGAATGACATCAAAACACTAGAAAAACATAACATCCCAGGGAAGTAACTATAAATCTGTGAACTATCTTCCAATAAAACTAAAGCATTGCTGGGCGCAGTGGCACACTCCTGTAATCCCAGTGGCTTGAGAGGCTGAAGCAGGAGGATCGAGAGTTCAAATCCAGCCTCAGCAAAGTGAGGCACTAAGCAACTCAGTGAGACCCTGTCTCTAAATAAAATACAAAATAGGGCTGGGGATGTGGCTCAGTGGTTGAGTGCCCTGAGTTCAATCCCCAGTACCAAAAAAAGAAAAAAACTAAAGCATTGTTATGAACTGATTCTGCCTCTCAAATTTAATATAAATTATATGAAGACATCTGGTAGAGGAAGAATTTGGTTGAAATAGAAAATATGTCATCATATTCCTGGTAGGGAGCATTATACCTAAGGCATTTTTCTGCAAAACTTTATATTTCATATATATTGCCATGACACTGATATCATATATTATAATAAAATTTTATCCACTAAAGTAAATGTTCTATTAGTCTAAAATATTTGTATTAATATCACATTCCTTTAGTCATATGATGTTGTTTGCCATCCAGTAAATTTTAATAATTAAAAGAAAGAAGTACCTTACTTCATTGAACTTTTCTGTATTACATTTTAGATATTTTCTTCCGAGAACAACAATTAACTATACTGACTCCCAATTATATTGTGTGGGGGTGGAGGGAAGGAGGGAGAAAAGGAAAGATACTGACTACTGGTTCACCTGTGCCAGAACCTACAGTGACCTCTTGTGGTACAGGATAACTACAGAACTTGGGTGAATATCACAACCTTTGCAGAGGCTCCATCTGGGGAATGTAGAAGCACTGATTCTCCAACCCAGGAAACGGCTATTCATCACAATGAAAGTAAAAGGTAAACATTGACTAAACTAAAGGGTTTCTTCCTGGAAAATCTACTCAGTCCTCATCAATTAAAATAAACAAAATTACTCCCTTCTATTAAAAAATAGTGGTTTTACATGGGCTTTTTTAGTAGGTCAGTTAAAAGATAGCTAAGTAAATGGATTTCTTACATATCCTACTTCTGGAAGCAAGCAATAGATAGACAAAGAGGTAGATTTCTAGTACAGACAACAGTGTCCAGGGGTTAGCAACCATGTAGTCAGCAATGCTCTTCATTCATTACATAATTCAATGTGGGCTGGAAAGCCGGCCACTACCCTCTGGCTTACTTACCAGTATAATTTAGGAAGTGGTCAGTATAATTTCAACCTCTTTGCTATTTTAAATGTTAAAGTGGTATATTATAAGACCTGGGTAAACCAATGCTTCAAAAACACTATGTGGTTTTATCAATATTTCCTGAATAGTGTCTTAGATGTTACAGAAAGCCTTTCAAGAAAAAAATCAAGAACCTTATAACAAAAAATCCATTTGCTTTCCACCATTTATTTTAAAGTGGATGATTCTTAAAAGTTATTATCCTTTTGTTTTGTTTTTAAATCACTAATTCTGTTTCCTCTCTTATAGGTTTAAGATCTCGGTTTTTACAAATATCAATTATAGCACAAAAACAATTTTTCTACAAGTAAAAGATGACTGTAAAAAACTGGCCGAGCAACCCAGCTACCTCTAGAACAATGGAAAATTGGGGAGATTGAGCTTCTCCTTTTGAAAGATGAGAGGTTCAGAAAACACTATCTTCTCTGTTTTTTGTTTTTTCTTTCCTGAGTCCTTTTTTCCTCCAACAAGAAAATTACTTCTAATTTTCATAAAACTAGAAAAACATCTAATTTTTCACAGTACTTAAAAATATTGAGAAACAGTCATTGATTTCTAATAAAAAGATATTAATTTATAGTTAGAATTTTTCAGAATGGAAACCTAGTTTTCTGTCACCCAAGCGAATCACTTCTGCCTCTTCATTAAGGAATCAAAGACAACATATGACATAATCAGACTGAGGGCTACAATTTTTTTTTTTTTGCCTTCTTGATCAAAAGGTCTACCTAAAAGTCCTAAAAACAATTCCTTTCTTTCAGTTATTTAACTTTTAACCACAAGTTTACTGCTCCCTACAGCCCAATTTATATTGATGAATAGCTTGCATAAACAATTAAAATTTACATAAGGGAAGAAATCCTAATTATGTTCCATAGATCTAGTAAGTACATACTTGAGGCAGGGGCCTTGTAGGAGGCACTGCTCAGATGTAATGAACTCACACATTGTCCTCAAGCCCTTCCTTCCTAACAACTTATATTGATCCCACTAACCAAAAATTTATCTAAACTTAACTATGGTTGATAACATTAATTTAATATTTCAAAATAAGTAGTACAGAGGAATTTAATGTTCCCAATATAAAGAAATGATAAATGCCTGAGGTGACAGATATACCAATTACCCTGATCTGATCATTATACATTGTATACATATATTGAAATGTTACACTATACCCCATAAATGTGTAATTACTATGTCAATCAAAACTAAAAATATATTAAAAAAATTTTATCTAAACATTTCTATTGCCCCTTATACTTCTCCCCTTTCCAACTTCTGAAGTAAGAATATGCTCTAATTTACTAGAATCACATGTAAAGAATTATTATAATTTCTTTTATTTGTCTACAAATTATCTTAACTTGTCTTTAATCTTAAAACTAAAGAGAGGAATTCCTTACTAGTCTTATTTTGAGATTTGGCTACAAAGCATGTGTGTGTGGATATCCATCCTACTCAGTGGCTCTCATTATTTTATTTTATAGACTTCGAATCAACAGTAACAACTTGCAATCCTTTTCTGTAACAGAGTCCACTAAATAAAGAAAATAAAAATCCAATCTCAAGAGGTATAAAATAACAGCAAATATGCAATAGTTGCTACTTGAGGGAAGGCAATACTACAGTTGTCCTGGGAAATTGCAGCTGAGGAGTTTGAAATTTTATTGGGAAATTCTAAGGTTTAAAAGCTATACTCAAATATGCCATACTTTTGGCTCATTTGTTCTGCATCATCAAAAAGTTCTCTGATGGATTTCTAACTGACTGAGATTTCTGTTCATTAGCTACCCATGGGCAAAAATAAATGCCTGATGTTTTCCCTTTGTGCCCCTTTCCCTTTCATGTCTAACATCTCTCTCTCTCTCTCTCTCTCTCTCTCTCTCTGTGTGCGCACACACACGTTTCTGTTTTTTCCTACATCTTTTTTTCCCTTTGTGTATGTGAAAAAGCACGAGTTAGTTTGCTTCCTGTGTGTCTTGTCTCTGTGTCTGGGTGGATGCCTGTTTATCTATATGTTTCTATGTCGTGTGTGTGTGTGTGTGTGTGTGTGTGTGTGTTATTTTTTCTATGTTTATCTGATTCTCACTACAAGATCTGATCTTTTCATAAGAAGAAAAGGACATTGTACCAGGAAAAATAAAAAAAGCTTTTCATGGGGTACAGGTCAATATACAGTACAAGTCTCTGCTCAATTCTTAAACAGATTGGGAACTGGCTCTTTTACTTTCCTTTGTCACCAAAGCTCTGCCAAAATGTCACCTTCAATGTTGTTAAGTTATGGACTAACAAAATCTTCATTGTGGAAAACAAAACCTGATCCATCTATCAGAACCCTGAAGAAGTGTTCTGTTAATCTCAATTAAACAATCTCATAAAATAAATATCTCAATTTATCTGTCATATCATATAGAAATGACAACTATGGGATACTCCAACATGAATGTGTGGAGTAGTACTGTTATTCTCTATTTCTGAAGAATTCCTGTGAAAGAAGTACCGAGACTTTTCAGCACTTATTAAATATAGATGTGCACATACATTCAAGTTTCAAACACATTTCAAATGAAGCTAGGAGTTTCAAGTAGCGCTATTCAAAGTTAACCATAGGCAATTAGAGGTGGGATTTTAAAATGCCAAAACAGATAAATTTACACTCACACTTGGTGTTATCCATGTAAAGAAACATTAAACCAACAAAACAATTATGAGCATGAAGCATAGAAAAGATAAAATATTCATCAAGTTGGCTGGTAGACATAAAATGGAGGCAACTGAAGCAGATATTTCTGGACCATATAAGGTAAACCTTAATTTCATGCTATATTTAAAAGCAAAACATTATAAAAACTGGCTCATAATACCAGACTGTATAAGAAGTTTCAACCCAAGATATTATATTAGTAAACTTCAATCAAGGAATTTTCATCTTCATCCTCTCTACCAAGCAGAGTTACAGAGTCTGAGTTTTGTTTCCTAAGGCCTTCTCTGGAAAGTCCTCTACAGACCAAATTATGTGGAGTTGAAATAACCCAAGAGGATGAAAAAGCTGAAATAATACTCATACTTCTTAAGTAACTGATTCCAATAACCTTTAAATCCCCCCCAATGACTGATTATTTTAACAGTAACATCCCCTCATATTCTAAATCTATGTATGGTATTAGCACAAGTAAGTAATGTACAAGTTTAGAAATTACATGCCAGTATGAATTTACATTTTACACTGTAAAAATTGAAAATTCATATGAAATCACACTGGAATGCTAAAAATATTATAGGTATTAAAATGTATACAAGACTAGGTTATATTAGTTCATTTTTTCAACCCAATTTTAAGACAGCCTCTCTAGACTTCTATAACACTGAGCATTAACCAAAGTGGAAGAAATAAAGTCACAAACCTCAGATTAAATACCAGTCAGAGATTTAAGGGAAACCTTATGAGACAGATAGTCCCCAAATCAGAGGAAATATTTGCAAGCCTAGTATTAGAGGAGATCCTAATCTAAGAATCAGTATAATCTCCAAAGTCAGAAAAAACATCATGGCATTTGATTATTCATTATCATTTAAGTGTGCCTCTGACTTGCCCACTAGGCAAGAGCTTCTTGAAAACAGGAGAAGTGTCTCAATCACTTTTTTTTTTCCAAAGGACTCAAAGAATGTTGATTGTATAAGGCACCCAATCCACATTGTTTCAATGAGTGAATGAATAAACAAGGAATTACAGAACTGCAGAGAGTATTTCCACTGCTTTGTTCCAAGGTCTACTGTAGTCCATATGCAGAACTGTCTTTCTCCTATTTCTCCTAGCAAGGGGTCTTCAAATAAAATAACAGGCCTCTGAAGGAAAAGCTTTACAGAATACTCCATATATGTTGCTTATAAATTATATAAAGGAATTAAAAATTATATAAAGGAATCAAAAACAAGTAGAAGATACAGATTTTAGTAAAAATGCAAAGTTTATAATAGGGTCTCAAACGTGAACTATACAGCTATTCCTATCCAGACTATCTTGTAGGAAGTACATGCCTAAGTGATATTTTAAAGACACTTTAAGACAAAACCTTCATATCAGTAGCCAGGTAGGATGGCATTTTTTAAAATCTCTTCTCCAACTGCATTTAAAGCACAGGAGCTACTGCTTCACGTCTACATTTCTCTGCTTAAGCCAAATGAAATATATCATATAGATCAATGCACAATGAAAAGAATCAAAAAAAAAAAAAAAAAGAAAGAAACTTTAAACACAAATTTGACCCTAGTAATTCCTTCCCATTTTTCAAGCACTCTTTTTTTTAGGTTAAACTGCAACTACTCTCCCTAACACAGGATATCTTTCAGCTGTGCCAATTGTGACCAAAAGCCCTTCCAGAGACTTAAATCTGATTAAGTAGCCACTTTCGCAGCCATTCCCAATTCAAAGGAAATCCTTCCTCAGAGATTAACTCTTATAAATGTGGTCAGTTTCTGCAGGCTACTTGGGAATAAATATGAGAAGAGGATAAACAGAAAGACAACCTTCATTAAAGCGAAATTTCACTTCTATTCTCCGGATGTACCTATACTCTACCCACCCCACCCCCTTCCCTTGCTCGGGGCTCTGGACAGGTGGGAGGCGGGGGAGTAAGGCTCCCAGGAAGGAGATCAACTAACTTTCTTCTGTCACCTCACTCCCACCCCGCGCCCACCAAAATCAGGTCCGACTAGTAACTGAAACCACCAGGAAAGACTCCCTGCATCCCCCTCCCCCCTTAAGAGAGGGATGGGACTGGGGGCGCGCGTGGGTGGGATGGAAGTGGGGGTGTTGTGAACTGCAACTCTCCTTACCACTGGAGCGCCTGACGATGTTCTCCAAAAATGTGTTCTGCGGTGCCACCAGCCCTCTCTTGCCCCCCGGCATCCTGGGTCTGGAGAGCGGCGGCCAGGATCCGCGGCGGGGGAGGGGGGGAAGCAGGAAGAGAAGGTGGAGGAAGAGGAGGAAAAGGTGGAGGAGATCGAGCCGAAAGAAGAGGGGGCGCGGCGGCGGCGGCGGGGTCCCCTGACTGTGTCTCCAGCCCGACCCGGATGAGCAGCTCTGGGGAGGAGGACCAGGCAGTTCATGGTAGTAGCGCTCCCCCGGCCGCCGCTGCCCAGACTGTGGCGGTGCCGCACACGGGGCTCGGGAACTGCAGGCTCCGCCGGGCACAGTGCGCCTGCGCCGCCCCCGCTGTCGCTGTCCCGCCGGTGCTGATGCTGAGGCTGCTGCTGAGGCTGCTGCCGCGGCGGCGGTCGCCGGGGCGCGGGCTCAGCATTTCTCCCACTGCCCCGCGCCCCGGGGCCAGGGGAGAGAAAGAACAAATTCAAGCCCCTTCTTAGCCCAGATAGAGAACCCTTACTGCGCCTGCCTCTCCGGGTCTCCTAGCCCACCCCGCTCGGGCAGCTGGATAACAGCTCCCTTGCGCTGCCCAACTTCTGTTGGGCTGTGCGCCTAGTCGTCGCTCCTCTCTTCCCGAAGATCGAGGCTAGCGCCCGCTGTCCAATAAACGCTTTAGAATGGAAGAAGAGAGCGCCAGGGAGGGCAATGAGAACTTGGAGGGGTCACATCTCATTCTCCGGCCGGTATCCTAAGCCACCGCAGCTCCCACGAACGTGGCTCCAGCGGCAGAGGTACTGATGGTCGCCCTAGGCTGAGCGCGGAGTAGGATCTGACTGGGCGGTGCGCGGGGACGCAGAGCAGCCACCTGACGCTGCTACCGCCCCCCTCCGGGCTTCAGCGCCTGAAGCCTAGACAGAGGAGCTTTCTGCACCTGGTCTACCCCGCAGCCCCGAACTGGAGCCAGATTGAGTCCCAGGGCAGAGCTAGCACCCGGAAAGTCCCTCTGCCCCAGGCTGGGTCTGGCATACTAAAGAGCAACGGTCCTCACAGGGGAGTTTCCCCGAAGGCTGCTGAGCGCCAGAGGCGAGCAACAGGCCTTATTGCCGCGGCAAAGTTGCAGAAAGGGATTTCATTTGACGCAAGGAGTAAAGGAAGAGTGTGGATAATCCCCACCAAGCGAGACAGTGGGACAGGTGGCATTTGTGTGGGAAATCAGTGAAGGCTGTGAAGACGAAGCTGCGCAAGACTAGGGCAGGGGCAACCCCCTTTCCACCACTGCCACCACCACCATCATACACGTTCAGAATCAGTGGAACGGGTAAAGCGGTCCAAAAGCCAGGGATTGCCACGGAGAAGAGAAAATTGCATAAATGCGAATAGAATGGGGAGAAATGGAAAGAAAGGGGGATCCCAAGCCGTGGCACCTTCTTTTAGCTAAGCATTGGTCCTCAAATTGGTCCGGTCCATACTGGCAACATCAGCATCACTTAAGAACTTGTTAAAAATGCAAAGTTTGGAGCTTTATCCCAGAGCTAGGCAGCAAGGAACTCTGGGAATGGAGTTTAACCAACTGTTGTTAAGGAGCCTTCCAGTAAACATGTTACATGCTCAAGTTTGAGAAGCCCAGCAAGACTTCCCCTCGGGTGTCTCCACCTGAACCTGTGGACTGTATAGGCAGGGTCAATAAGTGGAGGACACAAAGTGCGCTGGAGCGGAGTCAGTGCTTTGTGACAGCAAAGTCTTGGGTGCCAAAAACGGAAGGTTAATTGGATAGATGCGTCCACTTTTGCTGGGTTCAAAATATTAGCGCGAAGTGATCTTGGTCAGGTTGCCAGAAGCAGAATGCATTTCCTGGGTTGTGGTTGGGGTAACATCTAAGACACCTGCCTTGGGGGGACTTTGTAGTCCTCAGGGGACTTTGTAACTCACCCTTTTACCATCCTCCTCCCCACCCTGCGTGGGCCCATCTTCCTGCTTTACTCCTCCCTCCCTCTCCAGAGCACGCTGGGTAAGGACCAGCGCCAGTGGTCCAGAGATGGCGAAACAGTTAAATGCACAACCAGACTTTAACTTAGGGTCGTTTTTCCCCCCCTCTCCTCTCTGAAATTTCCACCTGCCCAGCCAGATGTTGGGCATCTGAGCAAACCAGAAGGTTGACACAAAGCAAAAAGTGGTTTGTTCTGCTAAGATCCTTTCTGGGGGGGGGGGGGGAATTATAGATAGATAGATAGATAGACAGATAGAGAGACTAGATGTAATAATACTAGACTATTTAGCTTTCTCCTGAAGCGTCGCAGGGAAGGTGAGTGAATCCCCCTACAGCTAGGATGTCTTTTAAATACCTAGGGATGTTTTCAGTTAAATAACAAGAACTCAGTCACAGTTTGGATCCGCTATGTTTAGCTTGCCTCAGGAAAGAGGTTACATCTCCCTCACTGCAGTTTGGTAGGGTGTGCAACAGCCTTAGGGAAACTCAAAACCCACACATCCACCCCAGCCTAAACCACACAGTTGAATTTTTCCCCTCTAGTGGGTCTTAAATGACCTGTGTTAAATATCCTAGACCAATCAACCATTCACTGACTGAGGTAGTGAACAGACAGGCTTAGATTTTTAAAATATACATGTGTATTTTTTCTCACAGATTGCTACCCTAAATTTCTAGCATGGTATGATAATTCTATCATCATCATTAACAGAGAATATTTCAAATCTATATGTTCTTTTGCACATCATCAGCTGCCCACATCTCGCCTCTGGGTATTGATTTAAAATCCCAGCTTCCCAGCATTTCCCATCTAGTATAAATATCCCTGTTCCTAATCATTGCTCTGTGGGTGTATTAGCTCACACTTCCCAAAGAGGAAACTCTTGTGGACTCCATTAAGACACAGTCACACAATTACTGGTAGAACATCCTCCTTTATTTCCATCTACAGATTTAATTACAATGACATTTGTCCTTTCTTCTTTGTCCTTAATAACTGCCCAGCATTGAAACTTTTTGATTATTTTTAACTGTAAAAAAAAGCAATTGGTGGTTATAAAGTGTCAAATTATTGGATGACACACTTTTCTTAGTCTTGCAGTTTAAATTTTTCATTTTGTAAAGAAAGAAAGTGAGACATAGAAAGATGAAATGCCTTGTCCTAGATGACTCAGTGCACTGGAGCACTCAGCTAGAGACTACAATCGGGTCTCCTGACCCTGTAGCCAAAGCTCCTTTTAAGTAATAGAAAATAACCTGAATAGTGGGTTAGTTTGGCAACAATCATCAACATCCAGCCATCTCTATTGCCAGAACAGCTCCTGCAGCACAAGAAAGGAGAAGCTCCTGGCAACAACTTGAAACAGCTCCCAATCAAAACAGAGTTAAGGAAAATACAGCAGCAGCCGTATGGACTGCCTGACCCTAAGGATTGTGCTGGCAGATTGCAGTGAGGTGCCAATACAGCATTTTAAAAAGTGTTTTGCAAACAGAGTCCATATGTTGTGACCAAACCACAGGACCTAAAAGGTGAGAGAGGAATTTAAAAGCCTCAATGTCATATAGAGGGCTTCTTTTTGTTTATTTTATTGCAAAAACAATCCATTTTAAAGTGAGATCATGTGTCCTTTTTTTTTTCTGTCTTGTGGTATGTTAATATATTAACTCTATGAAAACCAAGAGTTCCAATCCCTGGAAGTATTTTTAGACTCTGAAGACACAACAGAATAAACTGCAATGAGCTGAACTGCAGGTGTGTTCCCCTTTAACAGAAACCAATAGAAAAGTGAAGCTTTAGAAAATTGTTACATTAGGAATTTATGATCTGCAATTTGCTGAATGATTTTTTTTTATCAACACTCCTCCTTTGAGGATTTTAAAATATAGAGTAATGGCGAACATACTAATGTTTGCCAATATGCCCCTGCCTTTTCTTCCTCCTTGAAATTAGTTGTAGCCACGCAACTGGTGCTGATCAATGAAGATGACTGTAGGTGATGGGTGTTACTTCCTGGTACAAGCATAGAAAAGCTATGACTCAGTTTCCCATGCTCCTCTTCCTCTGCCTCAGTGACTAAGGAATGCCAAGCAGTACAAGGAGAACTGCTGCCCATATGAGTTGCCTAGATCAAAATTATTTGACAGTAGCTATAATTATACATCCATTTTCAGAAAATCTGATTTAATGTTTGATCCCTTATGTACAAATGGCCCAACCACTACTCTCTGAGGGAATGATTTTTCTCCTTGTCCCTGCTCTCTTTTTCTAAGCAAATCCAGTATAGAGCCAGGGTGCAATCCAAGCGACAGATGCTGAATGGATGACTGGTGGAGGAATGGAAGAAAGAGAAGAAGGAAAGGGTCAGAAGTCACTCTCCAGGGTTGGTCTCAGAAACAGCACCATCAATCCATTCCACTTCCTTCTCCCCAAACCTCACTTTGTGCTTCCCTTCTAGAGCACTAGCAGTGACATATACAAGCATTGCTTCATACCTTTGAATGCACAAAGTCCTGCACTTAAACTTACACTTCCACCTCCACACTTTCCCCTCACCCCATACAGGATCTAAGCTGGGAGCAAGCAAAACTAAAGAGGCTCAGCAAAATGGGGGCTCAGCACTTTGACTCTGGACCCAGACTGCCTGGAATTCAATCTCATCTCTGCTACTTATATGACTTAGAACAAGTTATTAAACCTCAATTTCCCCTTCTGAAAAAAATCAACATAAAATCACCTACTTAATAGGGCTGTTATGAGGATTAAATGAGCTCCTATTTGAAATCCATTAAAATAATATCTGGCTACCATCTCACTCCAGTAAGATTGGCAGCCATTAGGAAGTCAAACAACAACAAGTGCTGGCGAGGATGTGGGGAAAAGGGTACACTTGTACATTGCTGGTGGGACTGCAGATTGGTGCAGCCAATTTGGAAAACAGTATGGAGATTTCTTGGAAAGCTGGGAATGGAGCCACCATTTGACCCAGCCATTCCCCTTCTTGGTCTATTCCCTAAAGACCTAAAAAGAGCATGCTACAGGGACACTGCTACATCGATGTTCATAGCAGCACAGTTCACAATAGCAAGACTGTGGAACCAACCTAGATGCCCTTCAATAGACGAATGGATAAAAAAAATGTGGCATTTATACACAATGGAGTATTACTCTGCATTAAAAAATGACAAAATCATAGAATTTACAGGGAAATGGATGGCATTAGAGCAGATTATGCTAAGTGAAGCTAGCCAATCCCTAAAAAACAAATGCCAAATGTCTTCTTTGATATAAGGAGAGTAACTAAGAACAGAGTAGGGACGAAGAGCAGGAGAAGAAGATTAACATTTAACAGGGATGAGAGGTGGGAGGGAAAGGGAGAGAGAAGGGAAATTGCATGGTAATGGAAGGAGACCCTCAGGGTTATACAGTGGAGGAGGTAGAGAGAGAGGAGGGGAGGGGAGGGGAGAGGTGGGGAGGGGGGAGGGTGGAGGATGGGAAAGGCATCGGAGCACAACAGACACTAGTATGGCAATTTGTAAATCAATGGATGTGAAACTGATGTGATTCTGCTATCTGCGTATGGGGTGAGGGGGGGAGTTCATAACCCACTTGAATCAAAGTGTGGAATATGATATGTCAAGAAATTTGTAATGTTTTGAACAACCCACAATAAAAAAAATTAAAAAAAAAAAATAATAATAATATCTGGCATGCAATAAGTACTATATAAGAGTGTGAAAGTAAATACATAAGCCTGTTCTTTCCCTCTACTTGTATTTCAATAAAAGCCCTATGTAGGTGGTGGTCATTACTAATGTTCATCGATATCCAGCTTCCTTTTCTTCTTCCTTGAAATTAGTCGTGGCCATGCAACTGGTGTTGACCAATGAAAAATGACTAGAGATGATGGGCGTTACTTCCTGGTAAAAGCATATAAGAGCTATGACTCATTTTCCATGCTCCTCTTCCTCTGCCTCAATGACAAATGAATGCCAAGCAGTACAAGGAGGACTGCTGCCCATATGAGTGGCAGTAGACATTATATAAGCAGAAAACAGAAAACTTTCATTGTATTAAGACACTGAGATTCTGCATTTTGTTACTGACCTATAACATAGCCTATTCTGGCTGATATAGTTTCTGAACTTTATTTGGACATAGGAAATTAGAAGAACAAAAATTTTCTCCTTGACTGACCTCAAGAATCACCTGGGGAGCTGGGGAGTTCAAAAAATCTCAAAGTCCAAGCCATAGTCCAGATCAACCAAAAGAGAAGACGAGACACTGACGTCAGTTGTTGTTGTTGTTTTTAAGTTCTCCATGTGGTTTCAATGTGCATCAGGATGGAGGGTCACTATCTAGGACAATGCTCATTCTAGGAGAATCTCTGGGATTTAGATATTGTGCCAAGAACCTCAGCTTCCAAGATGGTTATGAAGACTTAGCAAAACCCAACTCCAACATACCCAGTTCTTTCAGTATTTGTAGCTGCTGAGAATCTCAGGAGAGAATCACAAAACCTCCAAGACTGATGAGCCGTAAATTCCACACCTCCAAACTGAACCAGACCCTTTCCATGCACCCAGTTCTATACTCCTCGATCCACTGCGTCTTTAGTTCTCTGCAGTAGCTTTCTCAGTGCTTGTGTCTCTTCACACTTCAATTGTCACCCTCTCACCTCCCAATCTCAGAAGATGACTCACAGAGAACAGGTCATGCTGTCAATCCTTAGACTCTTGCTTTTGTTCTTTTTTCCTTCTTTCTTCTGAGCAAATAGGAAGCAACTATGGTCTCTGACCCTCCACCTCTGCTCTGGATCCTACTCACCTGTACCTCTAGAGAGAACCCACTTTACTGACTGTCCCCTCTTTTTATTCTTCAACTTTAAATATGCTTTACAAATGCTTTCATTGGGCTGGAGATATAGCTCAGTGGCAGAGCACTTGCCTAGCACATGCAAGGCCCTGGGTTCCATCCCCAGCACCACCAAAAAAAAAAAAAAAATGATTATAACTGGCTGTTTCTTTCTCTCTTCCCAACCCACTCTGTTCCTGGACAATCTCAGAAGAGGAGTCTGTACAGGGTGCTCCATTCCTTGCCTCCTAGTCACTCCTTAACCCATATGCACTGGTGTCCACTCCACTTGTTCCTGAAATTACTTCCCAAAAGAGCATTTTTTATTTGCCAAATCCAGTGAGGCAATTTTATTCTTCATTTTACTTTACCTGCCTATGACACTTGACCCTAATACCAATCCCTTCTTCTGGAAACCTTCTCCTACCTTAGACTGACTGGTTTTTAATGCTAATTATGAGACCTCAGCACCTGAACCTTTCTGTGCCAGGGTTTTCTTATCTATTAAAAAAGAAAATAATAAAGAGAGAGAGAAAGAAAGAGAGAGAGAGAGAGAATAGTAATAATGCCTCATATCGTTGATATAAGCATTAAATTAGATAGCACAGATGGACAATCCTGTGTCCATACTTACAAAACAGAAAAATCTGATATAAAGTATTTTTTCATAAATTTGCCACAAATTTGTTTGCCAGGAAAACCTGATCTGAGCTGTCATATAGCCATCTATATTCTTTCTTTATCCCAATTGCTATGAATATTGACATGTTTTCCTGCTGAGATATTAATTGTTTGATAACCCTGAAAAAGGAGATACAAATATACAGAAATCCACAAATTTCTGGATTCTAAAACACAGACTTCCTTCCTACAACTTAGAACCATATACCTATGTCCTGACTCACTCTCTCCCTGTGGCGATTCCACAGGGACCCCCTCATTTAACATAATCAAAGCAAATGCATCAACTTGCAGCCTGCCCAAATTTTCTCCCTCAGAATTGCCCCCTCTATCCATGCCAGGTATTAAAGTCAGTAAATTCAATGCTTCTCCAACCCCACGCCCGATCCTGTCCATTCAACCTCACAAATACTTCTCTGCCAAGTATTCCCTACTCTCTCCCTCCATGGGTACCGCTGAAGGACAGGCCCCATAATTTCTCCTGTGGTCTCCCCAGCAGCCTTCTCACTGGTCTCCCTGTGTCCTGTGTGCTCCTGTATCCTCCACCCCAGCTCCAAACTTCACCCAATCAATTCTTCACCCTGCGTGGGAGCTGAAGTGATCCTCCTAAAGCACAAATCTGCTTACATCACTCCTCTGTTTCAACACCTCCAAGATTCTCTTTTCCCTCAGGTCCAAAGCCCTGACTCCATCTTTTTACATCCTTCCCCAACAACTCCTGCTTACCTGGGCCAGTTACTCCAATCCCACATCCTCACCCTTCCTTGCTGCCTATACGCCTTTTTATTTCTTCCACTTACAGCACCCTTTCTCCTCCTCCACTAATATCTTGTATTACCAGCATACCCTTCAGAAGATAGGAAAAATGTCACTTCCTCCAAAAGGCCTTGGATTCCCCAAAGACTTGGCAAAAAGCATTTCCTGTGTCTAGTTCTAAGGCCACCCCGTGCTTCCTGATGCAACATTTGCTTCACTGCTGATGAGAAAAGATTACAAATACAGTTAAAACTTTATGTACCTCCTTCACCAGAACTGCCACCGACCCCTGGCATCTTCATGAGAATTAGGAAAAGGTACCTCTTACAGATAGTGATAGGCCCAAGTCAGAGCACGCTGGTCTATGATAAGATCAGGTTTCCGTATCTATTTGCCACTTTCTGGGAATCCTCAGGGAGAAGGCGGGGTGGAGGGCAGAGTGGTCAGTTCTAGGTAAAAGAACAAGAAAAAAAGAAAAATCATGATGTGTGACAAGAAGTAGAAAATTTGTACTTAAAGTGAGAGAGATGCTTGGAGACACAGTTAGGGGTTTGTCAGGCCAACTTGAGGAGTTTGGGCTTTATTCTGTGTGCAATGAAAGGCATGTTTTCAGTAGGAAGTGACATGGTATTTTAGGAAAATAAATCGGTATGAAATTAGAATACAAGATGTCTTCGGGAAAGAAAAGTCCAGGATTAGATAAACCAGATAACAAGCCATTACATATGATGAGTTGATATTTTTGAAACATCAAATGTTCCCTGACCTCCATATATACTATTGCCCTCTTGCTCTCACTGTATTCCCACTCCTCACCACAGCTCACCTCTTCCTGGTATTTGAGTCTCAAAAGCCTACGCATTAGACTAACAGAAATGCAATAAGAAAAGTATTATAAGAAAGGCTATGTACATTCTTACCAGGTGTGAGACATTGTTCTAAGTACTTTACATGCGTTTTCCCATTTAATTATAATAGAGTAAAATTGAATTTAATTCAACTCAACAAATTCTTATTACACATCTGTGCACCAGGCACCATAGCAGGTGTTTAAATTATCCCTATTGAGCCAAAAATAAAACTAGGGTAAAAAAATGTTAAATAACTGACACAAAGATGGTATCTGACATAACAAGAATTATGTACCAGAATTATGAAGGTATTCCACCTTCAGAGCCCAAGTTCTTATTCATTCTATTTAACCACTACACCACAGTGTCACTCAAAAGAGTAGGAAAATATCTAGTAAGAAACGTCTTTCTCATATGCTCCACCTTAGTCCTGGATAAGAACATGTTCCCTGGTCTAAAGGAAGGGAGACACGGTGGAAAGGAAAGAAAGAGTCAGGAAGTTCTGCCCCCATCTCAGTGTGGACCTCCAAACCTTGGATATCCAATGACAATAACCCAGATCTCAATTTTGGGGAGGCATAAACATTTAAGCCATAGTAACATAGTAAATAACAAAAAAAGGTCAAGGAAATGCTATTTTAGTATTCAAAACTTATTACCCTACTCAAGAAAAAAATTGCTCATAGCATTGACAAATGTATAAATTTCTAACATATAACTTTTTTGTTTCATTTTCATCATTAAGATAAATGAAAATACTAATCCTTTTCAACAATATTTTTATCGCTTATGACCAGAGGTTGACGATAGACCCAGGAATTGGGCAAAAATTAGTGAAAATTTCCCATGAGAATCAAAGGACTAGATGAAATACACAAAAAGAGTTGACTATTTTAATATTATTTGAAAAGTATGTGTTATACATCTAACAGAATTTAAAATGAATTTAAATATACATGTGTATACATACATATGCATCTTTTTCCTGAAAGCCAGTTGTTTACATTGTTACCTACACACTACAGCCCAGATTCACCACTTCTAAATTTAGCTGTATCAATGTAAAAAGAAACTTCTCTATTTCTGTGTTGGTCAGCCTCTCATTACTGTAACAAATATCAAATCAACTTATAAAAAGAAATGTTTATTTTGGCTCATAGTTTTGAATGTTTCAGTCCATTATCAATTGGCCAGTTACTTTTGGGCTTTTAGTCAGTGCATCCTGGTGGGAGACTTGTGGGGTGGGGACAAAACTGCTCATCACAGGGAACAAAAAAAAAAAAAAAAGAAGACAGTGCTAGGTCATCCCATGTTCTTCTTCAAGGACATGCCCGTGAGGACTGAAAGACCTCCCACTAGGTCCCATCTCTGAAAGTTTCCATGACCTCCCAATAGCACCCAGATAGGGTCATTGAGGGACATCCAGATCCAAACTATAGGAGTTCTGTCATCTAATCGTCAGTCCAGAGAATTCCCTGACTTCTCCTAATGTGGTCACATGTCTACACGTCAATGCTAACACAGGAACAGTTTCAAATGAGATGCAGCATCATCACTAGCTTAGTCTGGGGTACATACTCTATCCTGGTTGCTGGTAAATACCATATGGGTAGTCTCACTGACTTTGGAGGCAGGCACAGTTTCCCAAATGCAAGAGAGAGTTAAGCAAGCAATAGCACCCATTATAGGAGGTACTCAATGAATGGAAGCCACTGTTATCTCTGATGGTTTTTCTCCAGAAAAGAAACTAACAAAAATTTACCTACTCTGACATTTTAAGATTAAATAATCCTGAACTCATTTAAATTTATAGAGTTCTAACCCTGAGTTGTTTATGCATTCATTCTTTCTCTACCAACATATTTTAAGCTTCTGTTGTTTGAGGAGCTGGGTTAGCTGCTAGGGATCTTCTTCAATTTACTCTAAATTTGATAAAATGGCAGTTGAGTCGGATCACAAGCCCATCTGCTGTGTCACAAACATCCCATTCTGAATATGGTACCAATTCTTTAAAGAACAGTTTATGTTACCTCTTTGATTAAACCAAACATGCTTTGGTTTAAACAAAGAGCAAACTAAGAAAAAGTCTCTAAACATCAACACTGTCTAGGAGGAATGAAGAAACATATGGAATCCCAGTAATTCTTCAAATTATGTATACCAAGGTGTCTGAGCTCCAGAGAGCAGCTTTATGCCTTCCAGAGAAGTTCTGTGGTCATGCAATTCCAATTGTATTTTGGAAAAAATTTAAAAAGTCATCCCAAAGAAGTTTCTTATCACGAACAGCCATTGTTTGCATTTCATTTGGAGAATAAAGCCATTATAGCTTTAGAATTCATCTAAAAAATGTTTCCAATTTTAAGAATAACCTTCTCATGTGAATGTAATGACTAATGTCCACCCTATACCCAATATAGGTATAATTGGGGAAATCAGGCCAACATCTTCTCTGTCTATAGGATTCTTTGAAAAAAAACTGTGGCATGTTCACTTCCAAAGGTGAACAAATGGCTCTTATGCTAGAAAGGAATAGATCAAAGTGGCTTATATGTATAAACCAGAGTTAGTTTAGAGAGAGAGAGAGAGAGAGAGAGAGAGAGAGAGAGAGAGAACGCTTTTGTTTAAAGGATATGTACAGGCCAAATGAAAACAGAAACTCAGAAAGTTTAAAAAAAAAAAAGTCAGCTCAGTTCACATTTAGAGAAAGAGAACAGCCTGAAAAAGCCCATGTGATTCCTTGGACATAGGCCAGAACCTGCATCATGGGCTAGTGGGATGGAAAAGGGAACTAGGAACACAGAAACCACCAGTTCTGTGCTAGGTTCTGTACCAGGTGCTTGTCAGAGGCAATCACTCATTCTAACAACTTTTCAATATAGACATTATTTACCACCAAATTACAGATGAGAAAACTGAGACTCAAATGAGTCAATTACTTACCTAAGGTCATACAACTAATAAGTGGCAAAACCAACATTCAAATCCAGGCCTCTTCCCTGGAGTTGCCTCCAATGAAACTGGGCAGCAAGCAGTTCAAATCCCCAAATCCAAAATGACAGTGGTGAACTTGAGTCCAGTTTAGGCTGTCATCCATACCTTGGGTGATACATGGCAGACATCTCTAAAGACTGGCAATATTTTCAGTTGGGCCAGTGGAACAGGTAGGATGGGGTAGAAGAACAAGGAGAAGAGGACAATCTGTCTGATCAGAGGCACATCCCAGCCAAGGCCATAGATGAGATCAGGAACAAGTCCAGTTTCAGGAGAGGGGCTGGTAGGTCCTTAGGCAAGGAACTACGAGTCCTACCTACAACTTAAGTTTGAACCCATATCAGAGGCAGAAGTCCAATAGTTTGGAACAGGCTCTGGGAGAAGGGGATGAGACTGGGAGAAGGGAGACAAGACAGAATGGGAGAGGGATAGAATGAAAGTTGTAGCTCAACAAATTGCAAGCACTTAGCAATTCATCTCAAAGTCACTAGACCTTGAGCTTAAAGTAGCAAGACCTCATCTGGTAGGGACATATCTCCTTAGGTACTAAGACTTCCTCAGCCTCACAGTGGGGTTAAGCCTGCAGTTAAAGCTCTTTAACACTGCTATCTAAGCATGGTTGTGTAAGAAAACCACAGAAATAATAAAAATCACCAGATTGTTTTTTGAGAGCATACTGTTGCTTGGCTCTGTGCTGCAGTCCAGAGGTGCATTGGTGACTGAGACAGACTCAGCCCTTCCCTCATGGAGCCACCTTCAAGTAGAGGAGTTAAACAGTAAACAACAACAACAGCAATAAAAGTAAACATTTGCAAGACAAATAGTTCTGAGATGTCAGGACAAGAGGCTGAGAGCAAAGAAAAAATAAAGGTGGGGGCACAACTTAGACTAGATACTCAGTGCAAGTGTCTCTGTGGAGGGCAAAAATAGCAAAGTAGGAGGGAAAGGAGTCCAGAAGAAGAAAGAGCAGGCCAGCCAGTGGGAACCACTTGTGAAATCTCAGGTGAGATCACATAAATAAGTGTCTTATCATTCTGAATTTGTAGACCAAAGCAAGGACCTAGAACTTTCCTTGAAATCAAAGTATAAAGAGGAACCATTGAGGCATTTTAAGATGGGATGTGGCATGATCTTTTAATTGGGAGAAGTCATTATTAATGTTATGAATATGCAATTGATGAAAAATTTCACTACAAATCGGTATTATTAAAACGGAAAACTGCATTCAAACACGTTCATTTTTCATTTTGATAGCTGTAAGCACCAGTAAATGTTGTTCACATAAATAACGAGACAGGAATGGAAGAAATCCTGTGATAGCAATATCAGTGAGTCTTTGTACAGCACGATGGCTTTTGCTGCTACGTGGAAGAAGCAGAGGGAAGACTGGGAAACCAGTGAGAAGGCTATGGCCATCATCTAGGCAAGGAACAAAATGGACAGCAGAGACAGAAAGAACAAGGTAGTTTGAAGATGCATCATGGGAGAAAAAAATAAAAATAGAGATTCTCTGATGGGATCTGAGTAGATGTGGAAAGTTAAGACATAGCGAGGAAGCAGGGATCCCACCTTCATTCCTACTGTAGCAACTGTAGCAACAGTTGCTATTTTTGATTCAAAGGGGAAAGGCCAACAAGTGAAAGGTTTCAGGACAGACATCAGAAGCCATATTTGGGACATTTTGGATTTGATACAGGCAAGCCGTGGGCATGGAGTCAATTTGGTGGTTGAGTCTAGAGCTCACAAGAAAGGTTCTGGTTTCTGGGAGCCGTCCAAAAGAAGTCTGCACAGAACCTCAAAAGATGACTGCATTGCCTCTGTATCCACAAGTTCTACAACTCCTTGCATATCAAATAGAGCCTGGGGTTTTACATCTGTCTGTAATTATTAAGTAAAGAGATTGGAAGTAAAAAAGAGGAATGATGTGACAAGAACACCAACAAAGAGACCAACTCCTCACAGTACTGTTCACATTAGGAAAACACAAGAAATAATCTAATTACCATTAACAGAGGTGAGGCTAAATAAGGCATTGTATACTCCTTAAATGAACTATAATCCAGCTATTTGAAATTGCTACTTTGTGGGCTGGGTTTGTGGCTCAGAGGTAGAATGCTCACCTAGTATGCGTGAGGCACTGGGTTTGATCCTCAACACCATATAAAAATAAAATAAAGATATTGTGTCCACCTATAACTAAAAAATAAATATTTTTAAAAAGGAAATTGATACTATAAATCTACATTTATTTTATTTTCTAAGATGAAAAAATATCTGCAATCTATTATATGGGAGTAAGGATATTATAAAGAATATGCTATGTAAATCACGACTTTTTTGGCTAGGGAAAAATAAATTGATAACAATAATGATATGCCCACCCAGAAAAATCCTGAAGAAAAAAATATTTACACCAAAACTTGAATAGTCAATACTTTGGGTGGGGAACCTCTGGGTGAGTTTTACTTTTTTTTTCCCCCTACAATTTTTACAATGCTTTACCAGATTACAGTTCTATATCTGTATGCTTTTACTTCCACTTTTATATAAAAAGAAAGAACAACAACAAACAAGTCATTTTTCTTGGGACGAACTAGACAAGCAATAGTCTGGAAACTTCAGGTGTCAGGCTGGCAGCCAGCTGCTCTGCTATTGCTGTGATCAAAACATTGTCGGTATTTGTTCAGTTCAATTCACCAACAGTTCCACACACCTCCAGGGCGGGCTCCAGCTAGGTGGAAGCAGATGGGTCCACCTCAGTCCCTGATCTCTATAAGCTCACAAGGAAACAACATGGCGTCATTGATAGAAGATTATATTAGTTTGCGAGGGCTATCATAACAATATGCCACAAACGGGTGGCTTAAACAAAAAATATCTACATTCCTACAGTTCTGAAAGCTGCCAGCCCAGACTGAAGTCCAGCAGGTCTGGTTTGTGCTGAGGACTCTGTGGCTCACAGATGTCCCCTTCTTGCTATGTCTTCACAGGGTTCTCATTCTGTTCACATCTGTGTCCTAACCTCTAGAGAGAACTAGGGCTTACCCTCAGAACTTCTTCACAAACTAATCACCTCCTTAAATGTCCTGTCTCCCAATGAAGCTGCATTCTGAGGCATTAGGGGTTTAAGACCTCAACACCTAAGTTTCAGGGAGAAAAAAAAGCTAGCCCATAACAACAACCCACATGATTTCTCTTTCAATGGTAAGATTACTGCTTATAGAAGTCTCAAATTTTCTTCCTAAAATCTGAACTGGATATTTAGAAATACCTTACAAAATAATTAGGGATAATCAGATAATGAAAACTATTCTGTCATCTTATAAAGAGGTTAGGTACTAGATGACACATTCACTTTTATTATTTACATTCAAAATATGGAAAAATTGACCAAAATATAGTGAAGAAAACGTTTTCATTCAGACACCTACATGACTTCAAAAAGGAACACTTGAAATGAAATTTCCAGAGAGTAAGTTCATGTTTATTAATGTAATAGAACTTTGTAATCTATTAGCTGCTCCTCAGATCACTTTGTCTTGTGTGTAAAAAAGTGAATCCAACCTAAATAAACTTAGGAATTAAAATGCTCACAAAACTTAAAAAAATATTTTCCATATGTCATGTTTGTAAACCTCTCTTTGTTCAGGAACGCTCAAAATCCATTCTGCTTTAAAAAATTCATTCCATATGGAAGGAAACAGAAAACACCTATAACTGGAAAAAAAGGTGACTTCCCAAGGGACTTACTGGAGAAAACCCCTAATATCTGTCCATTATGACAAAAATTAAATGTAAGAAAATGACTCTATTCTAAATTAAAAGAAGCTCATTCTTTCTTGGCAATAACCAAGATAATGCTAGCAACATTCCCTATTTAGTACACATGAAAAAAAAGAAAAGAAAAGAAAAAGAATACCCCCTCCTACACCCTCTGCATTATCTTTTGTGTGACATTCTACCTGAAAACTAAAAGAGATACTGTCAAAAATTCTCAGTGTTTACCACTGCAATGCCAGGTAATGGGATAGATGGTCAACAGATGTGTATTGGACATAAGTTGGCTCTCTCTGAACTGTATTCCCTGTTGCCTCATGTCTTTTTGAAATTGTAACCAAAATTTCTTTGGCACCATCCCTCTCCCAATTTCAGCCACATTGTGTAGATTGCCTCCACCCTACTGCACCAGGAAAGGGGTCCCATGGAGCTTAAGTCAATCAACACTTCCTACCTACTCTATCCACCATGATTGATTTAAAGATGAGCTCACTGGTTAGTCAGAACAAAGAAGATATAAAATGATTTTACTGAACATTCTTGGGAAAAAGAAGCTATCTCTCTCCCCTAGTGGGTAGATTTTGAAGAATTAAAACAGTCATTTTGATATGTAAAAATAAAAAGCCTGGGGCTGGAGTTGTGGCTCAGTGGTAGAGCACTTGCCAAGCATGTGTGAGGCACTGGGTTCGATTCTCAGCACCACATATAAATAAATGAACAAAACAAAGGTCCATCAACAACTAAAAAAATTTTTTTTTAATTAAAAAATAAAGAGCCTGGTACTTTGTAGGTCACTAGATGGAGCTTCAAACTGAAGTACATGCATGCATACTTAGAATGTGTTAGGGTGACATATCGTTCTCTTGAATGTTCAAGTTAGTTTGAATTTTGTTTTTTGTCAATTACAACCAAAAGATTGATAACTGGTTAAAGTGAAAAACATGCATGAACTAAGTGATAAATCAGACATCTAGCCCCAGCAAGTACACAAGGAGAAGATTGCTATAAATGCACCTTCTATTCAAGGTACACAAGATAAAATGCTGATAAAGCTAAATCTACCCCAAATTCCGAATTCCCACCTCTTCTCTTGATAAATTTCCAATCAACATATGGATGCATCATTTTGTAAATCCACAGTAGCAAATATATGACCCTAAAATGATTTTCTTTTCTCCCATCCTGTCATCAGTTCTTGTATTTGATTATTTTGACATAACTGAGTATATATTTTGCAAAGTAGGGAATGGAACTACTTTTATCTAGAATAAAAATAAGCCCTGTGTTAGAAACTTTACATATATAATCTCATTAAACTGCATAAAAGCCCTGTGGGGAAGATTTTAACATCCTCATTTCATAAGTGATAAAAAGAAGGTTCAGAAAAGACATGTAGCTTGTGTAAGATTACACAGCAAATAGGTTGTAGCGCTGAGATGCCAGCTCAGATCTAATTACTAAACCTGTGTTTTTGAGTTATTTGTTTATTCATTTCAGTATCTTTTGCATGCCTCTGTGATAAGCAATGGAATGCAGAAGAGAACTATTATAAGACTCTCTCCCCAAGGAGTTGAAAACCTTGGGGAAAAGAAACACATGTATGTAGTCCAATTATCACAATGCACAAAAATTGCTTTTACAGAAGAACAGACAAAGTTTGATGGGAACATAGAAGATGGAACCTGAGTGTAAAAGAAAGACTTCAAAAAGCAGGATAATGGGGGCTGGGGATCTAGCTCAATTGGTAGAGTGCTTGCCTCATATGCACAGGCCCTGGGTTCAATCCCCAACACCACACACACCCACACACACACACACACACACACACACACAACATAATACTAAGTAAAGAAGAAAAAAATAGAAAAGCAGAAGCCGAAGCACTGAGGGAAAGGGAAGGAGAGAGGCATGGAGGGAGGGACCAGCCTGGAGCATCTAGACACCAATATTCACTATGATTGATGAATCAGGAAGGGTTTGGCAGGAAGGAGAAGAAATAAATGAAATTGGAGAGGCCCACCACATGATGGAGAGAAGAGGTGGAGAAGTATTGATGCCAATTTGTATTTTTCCTCTTTTTAAGTAGGTATGGAGCCTGGGTTGAGCCTAAACTAGAGAGACTTTAATGTGTGTTATCATTTTTGCTACCATTACCCATCTGTCAGTGGGACAGGACAGTAATAGGTATTCTGAGTAGGGAGCATGGTGCCATGGAAGACACCAGACCTGGGCTCTAGGGTCTGTGCCAGAGTAGAAGGTCGCCAACAGGGAGAGCACATGCTTCTCTTTGCAAAGAAGAGAGAGCAAATGATCAGATTGTATGTGTTTTCTGCTTCAAAACTTGGAAAGCAAACTGCACAGTTTTGGAAAACATGGTTGGAGATGGAAGTTTTCAGGAATACTTAGCAATTACTGGAAATTTTCAAATGCAAGAGTTTCTGCCAACCATAAAAGTGTCTACCTCTGATGTATTAGGTGGCAAAATAATGATTCATTTAATTTAATTGCAATAGAAATAGTCAAATGTTAATTCACCCATGTAGGCAAAGCTTTTTTAAAAAAATAAAATAAAATAATGGCATGGTAGAGATAGCAGACTGCCTCTGGGGGTCCACAACCTCTATACCAGATCAGCTTCTCCTTGGTATACTTAAACCCAATGATGCCGCTTCCTCGTATAGGCAGTGACGACAGGAGATTTACAGAAAATAAAATTATTATTCTGCTCTGTTTGCTGCTTCCTCCATTGAACAATAGCATGATATTTTCAGCCACCAACATTTAACGATGTTTATCTTGGTGGGATTATATTTTCTCAGAGATAGCAAAAATAAGTTACATGACTCATAAATGTCACCAGTACCTATTTTAAAATTAAGACAATGTAGTCCTAGAAAGTAATTTGATAAGAAAGTAGGAATGACAAAACATGAGCAGAGATAATAATATTTCATTTCAATAAACAGTTATCATTGGTCTCGTCTAAGGAAGATGTCATTTCAGGTACTGTGGGAACCACACTGTATGCTAGCTTAATTTATAACTCATGGTGTTATTTGCATGAATTATACAAAGACAAGTTCAATAAAAAAGTGCTTTTAAAACACAGAGTTTGGAGAAGTTAGTGCCAGTAGGTGGAGGGAGAAGTTTAGGGAGAGCCTCATGGAGAGATACAAAATGTGCTGGACCTCAAAAGATGGGCAAGATTTCAATACCTCAGGTACAGGGTGTAGGCAGTCAAAGGTGGACTCAGGGTACTAAGTTATTAAAACTCTGCACATTTCAAAGGAAAGACTAACCCCTGGCCAGCTCCTCAGGAATAACCTCGAAGTCCTTGGATGTCCTATTTGATAAGATTGTCTGTATCTACCTGGGGCCTTGGGAATAAAAGGAAGTTCAGGCTAACAGTGTGACTTATGGTGAGGGCCTTGGGCCATGCTACACCAGGGTGACCTCTGGATGAGGAGAGAGTAAACTCAGCCACACTGGTGCCCCATGCCAACCTGACTGACCCACAGTTAAAACACCCAGGCCCAGCTGGGCCTTCTTGGTTGCCAATGCTCTGAATAGGCCATCACTTAACAATCATGGGGGAAATAAACACTGTTCACCCAATTCCATCCTTGATGACCCTGGTCATTTGGCATCCTGTGTCAGGGGCCCCAAGATTGTACTCAGGCTAAAAATGGCTCACAAAACTCAGAAAAGCTATTATAGTCATGAAAGGATACAAATTAGAATCAAAAGAGATAAAAGGTGTATGTGCTGGACGAAGGTGTGTCCCAAGGGCAGGATTTCAGCATTTCAAGTATGGGGTAAAAGGCAATATAGGACGAATGAGACACACACACAAAAAAAAAAAAAAAAAAAAAAACCTGTAACTATTTCTATGTCAACACAGTCTTAAATTGGAAATGACTTTCAAGCATTTAAGACATATAGATCTGTGAGCACTATTAACAATCAATAAATAAATTTTTAGCAGGAAGATATATAATTTTTAATTGTTTAAGAATTTTAATTTTAATTGTTTAAGAATCATTCTATGAGATTTTCATTCATGTTTTACAGACCACAGACATTAGTTCTTTTTTACTATTAAATATAGATTATCAAATATTTTTCTATAATTCTTGTTTTAAAATTTATGATTTTTCCTTTTATGTATAGGATTAAAGCTTTTTTAAAAAAATCTAGGAAAATTATGCTCAAATCTTGTCAGATATGTATTTAGCAATTTCAATAAAAATTGATGTGCAGTAAAGATTTATATAATGTTATGAAAATACTTTTCCCTAAATTAGGCCTACCTTGCATATCATTAAGAGTAATTTGGGCAATGCATCCCATAATTATCCAAATTATGTCCTTAAATATAAAATGTATGGTCCTTGATTTAGTTGAAACTAGTACTTTATCAACAAAAATATGATCAGGGGTGCTAAAAGGAACGTTTAGCTCAACATTTGGCTTTTGCTAAGCTCAACAAATATTTAACGAATGAATAAGTACATAATGGACTTTATGTAATAAGTACATAAAAAACAAGGGGAAAATTAAAAATATACTTTGGAAATAAAGACTATTCAAGTTTATTGAAGGAACTCAAAACAGGAGGATTGTCTACAAAAATAATAACGTGTAGTGGGAAAATGTGTCTCGGTAATTATTCTAAAGATTATATGACAAAGAAATGGAGGATAAATTATCTTCATGGTTGTGCTTTATGATAATAAATATAAGACACAAAATGATCTATTTATATCCTAATTATAGAAAAATAGATTCATGTCATAAAATTCACATGGAATCTTGAGGGACCCCATATAGCTTCACTGGATCTGATGACTTCAATGATTGTATAACAAATTAATCCAAAATTTAGTGACCTAAAGCAACATTTAATTGATCTATAGATCATCCATCTGAGCAGGGTTCAGTAAAGCCAGCTCATCTCTGCTTCACTGGGACCTGAAGGATAAGGGTTGGAGTCATCTAAAAGTTTGCTCATTTGCTTGTCTGATGGTCTACACTGGCTGTGTGTGGAGACATTAGCAGGAAATGCTGGCCAGAATGCCTTGTGCAAGGCCTGGCTCATGACACAGGGAGGGAGGGAGGGAACCTGTTACAATTCCTTACTCAGATTCTTTTGGTGTTTCTTACAGAACACACATTCCAAGTCTTAATCTTAAATCAGAGAAATTTAGGTGAATATAATATGTGATCTATTGCACAGCATGGTAACTATAGTTAATAATGTATTGTTTACTTCAAAAAAAAAGCTAAAAGAGAATTTTAAAGATCCTCATCAAAAGGAATAATAAATATATATATTCAGTGACTATATTGACTAGCTAGATTTGATCACTTTACAAAGTATATATGTATCAAAATGTTGCATTGTACCCAATAAATGTATATATAATCATTATTTTTTGTTAATTAAAAATGAAATAACAGAACCGCCCCTCCCCCCGCGCCTGCAAGGTAG